>NC_034424.1:2435343-2491441 GCF_002078875.1 Numida meleagris | reverse complement strand
AAAAAGAAAAAGAAAAAAGAAAAAAAAAACATAATGGAAAAAAAAAGGAACTAATTATTTGGCTTTGGCTGTTTGTGCTGGAAAGATTCATTGCTGCTAGCTTAGAACTGTTACGAATTTCAGCTCTTAGCTGTGATATAAAGTAGCTTGACCTAAACTGAGTATCCCTGCTGATTCCTTTGCCCTCGTGCAATTGGGAATGGAAAGAAAATGATTTTCTATAGCTATGAATGCATGGAAACAGCAGTGAAAGGAAAAGTCAGAGCTGTTTGTGTTTTGGCCTGCTGTGTCAAAACTTGCAGTCCCCAACTGTCTCTTTCTTTAAGAACACTTCAGTTTACTTCAGACTTAATCCATCTGTTTGAGGAGACGCCTGGAGCCTCGAGGGTCACATGCTCTTGGCAAAGCTGTATTATTAGCACATTTTCTTCAAAAGGTTGCACCTTCTGAAACCCTTCCTTATAAAAATGCACTCTGGCGGTCAGCTTCCATTCATTAATCCTCTGTAATAGCACTGCTTTTCTTCCTTGTAGAAAATGCACAGATTCCGTGTGTCAGCACACAAGGAGTATCCCAGGTCTGATCAAATTCCCGGTGTGACTCTTCTGTCTGCATGGCAGTAGGTAAAGAGAAGAGCACCGTGTTATCATGATGCCAGTGCCCACACAGGGGCACTGCTGGATACTCAGTTCTCAGGGAACAGATGGCAGGATCCCACCTTGATGGAAATTCCTGAGACATGAAGTTTCTTCCATTAACAAATCAAAGAAAGCTGTTTTGAGGTTAGCAATTAACAAACCCTAGAATGCACCCTTCTGTGTTTTCTACAGAGGGATATGGCTCTTCCCCAGCTGAAGTCTTCCCATCTCTCAGAATCCATCATGTTGCTACTTCTATCCAGATGTTAGCGAGGTGTGCTTGAATCCAATATATGTTGACATTATGTTATCCCCTCCTGCTGTGATGTTAGAAGTATCAGCTGGGAGAGGAACTGTTTTCTTTTTTCTCTCTTTTTCCTTTCTTCTGCCTTCCTTATGTCTCATTTCCCAGTCGTGACATGTAGAGGGTGCCTGAGCAAGGCTAATCAGCCTTCTGCCTCCTTTCTGAAGGACAGCTGAGATAATTTTTACCACCTCTTCCTTCATTGCTGCAATCTGTTTTGATTAAAATCACACCAGGTTCTCATTTGCATCTTTATCACTCCATGTGCCCACAAACAATCTCACAGCTTTACCATTCCTGAATTTGCAAGACGGACCAAAGTGGTACACTAGATCTATAAACCATGCAAAAATTAATTTAGCTTCTCACTCCTGCTGGTTTCCAGCAAATATGTCTCTGGGGAAGGAAAATATTCATATACTACCTTTGCTGAGTGTTCCCTGGGAGTCAAGATTCCCTGGGCTTTTTTCAAGATTGATTGACATTTTTCTATTAAGAAACAAATTTCTAATTAAATTGAAAGGTCCTGGGAAAGTTATGATGTCAGTAGGGGGAGAGGAAATATCTAAATCAAAAAATAACCTTAATATTTTCTTGTCTTTGGCAGCTAAATTATGTTGTACTTTCAGATTCTCAGAGGAAAGGGGTTGTAGTAGAAATGAAAATTGTTCCTTTTCTTTGTATTGTCCATCTTATTTCCATCACGTGTTATTCACAGTATTACTTGCTAGTGATCATGATGTTAAGGAGTGTTTTTCTAGGAGTAGTCTTATTCTTTCTTTTTTTTTTTCCTCTTTAAGTGACATCTAGTATTTACATTTAATATTTCTTCAGGAGTTTTTTCCCTGACACTTTCTGGGTCAGCTGGCACTGCATAGATGCCACGATTAGCTTCTTAATTTTTAGCCTCTATATTTCTTTCATAAGTCAAAGAAATTCTGAAGTTAATATGAACATCCAAGACAAAAGGATAGGGAGGAGATGGAAAGTTTTGCCATGTGACTGGGGTGAAAAAATATCCATTGTCTTAATTCTCTTCTGACTTGAATTGATGGGCATTTCTACGGCCTCTACCAGGGCAAGATGCTGGGTCTGCACAGTGCTTCTGTCTCATGCTGGCCTGGAAACAGCACTGCTCTTGTTGCATTAAGAACTAGAGCCCAGGTCATATCCTCTGGTCTGTATTATAATGCTCTTGGCTATAATTCCTCAAGGTTAGACATAACTAGATGATGCAGAGACAGTAGCATAGACCATGAAAACATCTAGACCAAATGGTATCAAATGTCATCGCTAAAATCCAGCTCTCCTTGCAGAGATTCCAAACTTCATTCATTGCTACTGTTCTGGTGGCTGAACCACTGTCAAAAGCAGGTGAGACAACACGAGATTTTAGGATATGTTGTTCTTCATGACAAGCAGAAGGTTTTGCAGATCAGCCACGAAATCGTTGCTGAGATTTTTGAAGCAATTGTGATGTAGTCAAGATGGTAGGAAGACACGAAGGGGCACAGTTCATAGGGGAAGAGTAATATGTCTTATTTGACAAATTGCTTGTAAAAAAGGACACATTCTTGGGTAGATAAATTACTCAGCATATCTGAGAGATATACCACAAGCATCACTCAGCTCCTTTTTTTATACATTGAGACAAGGCCTAGCTCATGTTGAGAAGTCATCTTCTTTTGCACACTCTTGCTCCAAGACTTTTAGGTGCCTGTAAATAATCCAGCAGCTGATGTTTGCAGAGAAAAGGATGTCTCCAAGAGGTTGTATGTCTGCAACTTTTAAATACAGTCCTTGTAAACCATTTTGAAAGGAAGAAGATGGGGGAAAATCAGAGAAACTACTGAGCCTGGCAATGGCTGTGGCTTCCTGGGTGGTCCATCATGGCCTGAGCTGTTGTGTAGACATGTTTGAAGGATATTAAATGGAAGGATGTCATCTTTGTTCTTCTAGCCAAAAATACTGCTAACACATAAATAATTGCGTGAAGGTGTCTTGTTCTTTGGGTCTCAGAAGTAGCAGTGGAGCTTAGTTTATTGTGCTGGGTCCTTGGCAGATGGTATGAGAAACACCTGATCCAAATTAGCTCAGACATGGCACTCAGTTTCAAAATACAAAGGTCACAGATCAGAAACTGTGGAATGCTTCTTCCAGACAACCCTTCATAGACTTCAAAAGAGTGTCAGCCAAGATATATTACATCTCCCAGTATCATCAGTAGGCTGAGATATTTGGCTCACTCTAATGCAAAGAATAGCCAGTAAAAGTGATAGTATTAATGGGGCTTTCATCCACAGTGAAAGTAAGTGTTTTTATTTTCCAGGCATATTCAGAAATCATAGTTTGTATCATCATAAAATGATCTGTAAGCTCAGCAAAAAAACTACCATCAGCTTTCTAGGTTTGAACAAGACCCATATTCCTCTAGGCTGGGAATTAAAAAAGCCGTAAGGAAACTGATGATCACCTTTCACAGAAGTTCAGTGAGAATTAGGTACGCTCTAGTTTGTTCTGCTAGGTGATGCATCTTTTAAGCAACCTGTACCTTAAATAACTGCTTGAGGCCCAGGCACCCATTTCAGATATATAAACTTGTCTTGGGGCAAAATGTTGTAGCACGTGGAATCTCACTGCCTGGAAAGCAGTCTGCAGACTCCAAGTGGGCGTGCTTAAAGGTTAAACACCACTTCAAATATTGTCCTGAGCGTGTTTCATAAGCTGCAGTCCTAATTAGGGATTGAGTCACAAATGAGACCTGGACCCTGTCTCTTACTCTTTATTAGCTATCTTGTGATCTCCTCTGGTGCAGACAGAGGCTGTAGATATATCTGAACAAATAGGATAAGTGTTAGAAATGGCTTAAAGCTGAATGCTTTTCCACAACAAGAAAAAAGCCTCCACTGCTGTGTATTTACTTCTGATTTATTCCCTGATAAAAGGGGGCAAAGTTCACTCTTTGTGAGCTCAACATTGTCTACACAAAAATTACTTCACTGAAGTGTGTAATGTATGACTGTTATTTTTCACAAAACAGCTGGAATGGTATGGGAAAGTGATCCCATGCATTTTATGGGAAACAGAGCAGTGGAAGAAGCTAGTCTCCCATTTGACAAATGAGTTATCATCAAAATTGCGGTGTTTAGAGAATAAACTGCTGTTTCTCCCATTACTGGCACGAAGAAAGGAATTTACAATTGGGAAAGCCCAGTCACCAACCTAACTATTTAACTGAGTAGAAAGAAAAACAAACGTTAAGATGTCGTTTAATAGGTGTGCTTTGTTTAGTCTGTCCATTAGCTGCCGTAGGTTCTCGCTGTGCATGGTAACGGGCTGATTCTTCATGAAGTCAGCAGAAGTCTTTCATCTCCCATGGCTTGTGGCATTTAAAAACAAAGGGTTCAGAGTGAGAAGGAAGAGGAAATGTTGAGGCTACCTGAATAGAGTGAGTTTTGGGAAGAGTTAGTACAGCCCAGCCAGGTGCGTGCAACCGCAAGCAAGGTATTGTGTTATAGCTGATGAAAGATAAGACACTGAGAAATGCTGCCTAATGAAAAGGCTTATTTGTTGCTAAGAAGACTTTTTTTTTACACCTCTATTGGTAAAAAGCTTACTCTTTCTCTTGAAGAACTTTGATGATCAAAGGATTTCATTTCCTTTTCTTCCTTCTCCCTTTCCTCCATCCCCAGTTTGGTGTATGTGCGTGTTTTCTTTTATCCTGGTACTATTTTCCCTCCTGCCCACCTGCCTGCTCTCCTGTCCTTTGAAGTTTGCTATAGTACACTATAGTTCAATACATTTTCTATGTTTTTATTGTTATTTCTTACTGCCTGTTTTCCTTCTTGGACTCCTTATCTGGGATAATCTTCTGTGTCTCATTACTTTTGTCCTGAAATGTCACTAGTTATGATACAGGCACTGACTCCAGGACCCTCATCTGCAGTGTTGTTCAGAGAGCTCTGTTCCTCTTCATGCTGTAGACGAGTTATCAATACAGTAAAACCTATTATTGGGCTACAAGCCCCACGGATCAGATTCCCTCGAAACTGAAATAAAGCAGATGGAAAAGAGTGGAAAAGGGCTACAATGGATTTATTAATGCCGATAGGCCTTTTAGATAGACTTTCAGCTTACTTAAGGATGTGAGTGAGTGTCCCAGGCCTGCTGTTGGGTGGGGAAGCTGCAGTTCATCCCTTACACTGTTCCTTCTTGTTTCAGGGAACAAGCGTGCCAAGAAAGGAAAGGAAACTCAGCATAGTTTGAACTGGCTCTCAAATTTCTCCTCCAGACTACAAAGGACAAACAAATATAAGACTCCATCAGCTTTGAAAAGGAACTGAACATCACAATGGGACTCCCTTCCCAGGTTTTAGCCTGTGCCATCTTAGGTTTGCTGTACCAGCATGCCAGCGGTGGGCTCATCAAGAGAATTATCCGGCAGAAGCGGGAGACTGGGCTCAATGTGACCTTACCAGAGGATAATCAGCCCGTGGTTTTTAACCACGTCTACAACATCAAGTTGCCTGTTGGCTCCCTTTGTTCTGTGGACCTGGACACAGCAAGTGGGGATGCAGACCTGAAGGCAGAAATTGAGCCTGTCAAGAATTACGAGGAGCATACGGTGAACGAGGGGAACCAGATCGTCTTCACGCACCGCATCAACATTCCCCGCCGGGCTTGTGGCTGTGCAGCTGCCCCAGACATCAAGGATCTGCTGAGCAGACTGGAGGAGCTGGAGGGGCTGGTGTCCTCCCTCCGGGAGCAGTGTGCCAGCGGGGCTGGATGCTGTCCTAATTCCCAGACAGCAGAAGGTAAGGCAGGCTGGGGAGCCACGCGGGGAAATTCTCATGCTGGCAGCAGATCTTGTTTAGAGTAGATATTCGAATCTGTTTCAAGAAAGAACAAAAGTCAAACTGTTAAATTTGAAACGTAATCAATGCGTTTGCCAGCTTGGTTCATTCACAGTTCTAGTTTTATGGATCTGTGGGTCAGATGTTTGTCTGGGCCTTGTAGCTGTGGCATTGAGCAAGTATGGCACTTGGACAAGGTGACAGTGTCGGAGTTGAGATTAAAACTCACACAGCCCAAGCTTTTGGCTCCACGTGTTGTCCCTTTGAGCAGGCTGCCAATGTAACTGCTTTAACATCCAAGTTTTCTTTAATAGAGACCCATAAAAATACAGCGGGATGTAGGCAATAGATTAGTACTAGTGAGAACAAATGATTTGAGAGGAAAAAAGAAAGTATCCCTCCTGCTGCTTTTTAAACTGGAGTAAGAGGTTGGTCATAAGATAGAGAAAATGCAGGTCTGGTCAGTAGGTAGGTCCTCTCTGAGCACAGAGCTGGTCTCACTGTTGGCGATACAGCGTGCTGCCTGGCTTTTCGTGTTCTGGGGTGAACTGATGAATAATGCTTCATGGTGCGTGCCCTAATGAAGCAGTCAGGAAAGCTTCTCAGTCAGTGGAAGAGGGATTTTGAGAAGAGCAGAGGAATCCAACTCGCTCATTTTACCAAGAAGCTGGCAGTGGTGCTCCTTCAAACCCTGGCAGTAGTATGAATTAAAGCATTCCTGCTATGTTTCATGAGAGAAAGGAAATGTTTCATTCAAAAATGCTGGTGATTCTGTAAATCGTGTCCTGTAAGGAGCTGGGAAAACCAGGCCCCTTTCAGGTCCCCTGGCACCCCCGGGAGCTAAGGGTTTCCTGACTCGTTGGTGCAGGTCGCCTGGACACAGCCCCCTATTGCAGTGGACATGGCAACTACAGCACCGAGATCTGTGGCTGCGTGTGCGAGCCCGGCTGGAAGGGCCCCAACTGCTCCGAACCGGCCTGCCCACACAACTGCTTCAACCGCGGCCTCTGCGTGCGGGGCAAATGCATCTGTGAGGAAGGCTTCACCGGCGAGGACTGCAGCCAGGCCGCCTGCCCGTCCGACTGCAACGACCAAGGCAAGTGCGTGGACGGGGTGTGCGTCTGCTTCGAGGGCTACATGGGCCCGGACTGTGGCGAGGAGCTCTGCCCCCGTGGGTGCAGTGTGCACGGGCGCTGTGTGGGTGGACGTTGCGTGTGCCACGAGGGCTTCACCGGAGAGGACTGCAGTGAGCCCCTGTGCCCCAACAACTGCCACAACCGTGGGCGCTGCGTGGACAACGAGTGCGTCTGCGATGAGGGCTACACGGGAGAGGACTGCGGCGAGCTGATCTGCCCCAACGACTGCTTCGACCGCGGGCGCTGCGTCAACGGGACCTGCTTCTGTGAGGAGGGCTACACCGGGGAGGACTGCGGCGAGCTGACCTGCCCCAACAACTGCAACGGCAACGGGCGCTGCGAGAACGGGCTGTGCGTGTGTCACGAGGGCTTCGTGGGGGATGACTGCAGCCAGAAGAGGTGCCCGAAGGACTGCAACAACCGCGGGCGCTGCGTGGATGGGCGCTGCGTGTGCCACGAGGGGTACCTGGGGGAGGACTGCGGGGAGCTGCGGTGCCCCAACGACTGCCACAACCGCGGGCGCTGCGTCGACGGGCAGTGCGTGTGCGATGATGGATTCATTGGGGAGGACTGCGGGGAGCTGCGGTGTCCCAACGACTGCCACAACCGCGGGCGCTGCGTGAACGGGCAGTGTGAGTGCCACGAGGGATTCATCGGGGAGGACTGCGGGGAGCTGCGGTGCCCCAACGACTGCAGGAGCCATGGGCGCTGCGTCAATGGGCAGTGCGTGTGTGATGAGGGGTACACAGGGGAGGACTGCGGGGAGCTGCGGTGCCCCAACGACTGCCACCAGCGCGGACGCTGCGTGGAGGGACGCTGTGTGTGTGACAATGGCTTCACCGGGGAGGACTGTGGGGAGCTGTCCTGCCCCAATGACTGCCACCAGCATGGGCGCTGCGTCGATGGGCGCTGTGTGTGCCACGAGGGCTTCACCGGGGAAGACTGCCGGGAACGGTCCTGCCCCAACGACTGCAACAACGTGGGCCGCTGTGTCGAGGGACGGTGTGTCTGTGAGGAAGGTTACATGGGGATCGACTGTTCTGATGGTAGGTGGCCACGGCCCTTTCAAACTCCTTCCCCTGTGTCATCCCCTGTGTCCACCCATCAGCCTTAGAGGCTCCATGGTGTTTTTCATATAGCAGGGCTATATGTTTCTGCTCTTCTTTTCCGTAGTCCAAACAGCTGAATCAGTGGAGTTAGAGCACTCAGAGCAAGCACTTCCCTTCCCTTACTTTCCAGAGCTATGTACTGTAGTGGTTGCAGGTGACTTTCGGTGGTCAGCAAGCCAAAAAGCCGACAGTGGTGACACAGTTGATTTATTGTCTCCAAGTTTCTTCCCATTACAATGCCACTGGAGCTGGAGCTAGCACTGCACAGGGATTTGTCACGATACTGTTTGGTTTCTTGTGGTACCTCTTGATGCTAAACAGTTGCAACTAAAAGCTAAGGAGAAGAGGGAGGTGAATCCAGAAACCTCTTACTTAGGTACTCGCCTGGATTAGTCAAAAGATTATGGACAGAAATTTTACTTTAAAAAAAAAAAAAGGCTGTCAGGAATGAGTTAATGTGGATAATAAATTCAGCAAATAAAGAGTTTAGGTATGAAATGTTTCTCACAGATGGATTCTAGTTCCTAGTCCCATACTGGACCAGTAAGAAGGGATTTACATTTGCAATGCTAATGCTGTTGTGGGAGCCAAAACCAAAAGGTGTAGCTCTGAGACTGTAAACTGACATACCACAAAGTGCTCTGTGATTTTGCTTTGGAGGTAGATCATTGAGCTGGAGCCCTTGTGGAGGCAGGGGAGGCAAGGCACGTGCAGAAAATATGATTGTCCTATCTGAGGATGAGACAGCCATCATGATAGAATTGCCAGATGTCACAAACATTTCCGTGCAAGCTTTCAGGATTATTGCAGGGGCCCTTGTTATCTTTCAACAGACCAAATGGATTTTTCTAACTTAAAACATTTTTATATATAAATACATATACAATATACGTATTATATGTGTATATATATATGGAACACCATACAGTTAGATTTTACAAAGCTTAGATTAAAATGATGGAATCAGCTGGAGTGGAAACTTAGCTATACAGCCATGTATTTAGTTTCCCAGTACCACTGACTGTATGGAAATGGATAGAAAATGTTGGCACCGAGATAATGACAGGCATTACACTATAAAGGAGGCAGTTTTCTTTAGGAGATCCCAGGGGAGGAATTTTGGAACTAAGATCTTTGTAGAGTAATCAAAGAGTACTTTGGGGCTGGGAACATTGTAAAGGACAATGAATACCCTTGGAAAGAAATTCCCCTTTTTCATCTCCTCCTCCTGGAAGGCTCCCAAGCCACATTTTGGGCTCTTGCACGTGCAAACACGGAGCAATCTATTGAAAGTATTTACAAAAATAATCGTGTTTTATTTTACTGTGGAAAATCAGTGCAATTCTGTATATCCAAACTCCGGGACTTCCAACTATAAAATCATGTGCTGCTGGCAGTTGAGTTAAACGTCTAATTCGCTAAAGACCCAGCTATAGTAGTCTTGTGTCATAGCCATGAAAGGAGGGGCTGGAACACAGTCAGCCATAGGTTATGTGCAAGCATGAAAGCAGAAATTGGCCCATTCGTTCTGGAAACATCTGTAGTCTTCATCAGCTGAACATTCCTTTCTACAAGTGGCTAATTTGTGTGGCATGGCTTCCCCATTCCCTGTTTGTTAGGTGATTCTCATAAACTGCTCCTGGGAAAATGTGAAACTGGGTAGATCGTTTTTTTCTAAGCCTTGAAAACTTACGTTTGTTTTGCTTTTTCCCTCTCTAGTGTCTCCTCCAACTGAGCTGACTGTAACAAATGTAACAGATAAAACTGTAAATCTGGAATGGAAGCACGAGAATCTGGTCAATGAGTACCTTGTCACCTATGTCCCTACCAGCAGTGGTGGCTTAGATCTGCAGTTCACTGTACCAGGAAACCAGACATCTGCCACTATTCATGAGCTAGAGCCGGGTGTGGAATACTTCATCCGTGTCTTTGCAATCCTTAAAAACAAGAAGAGTATTCCAGTCAGTGCCAGAGTAGCAACATGTGAGTTTAATATTCCCTCTATTCACTCATTTGTCTGTTCTGGATTATGTTTGTTGGGGTTTTCTTTCTTTTGTATTTTCTATTTTCAGTTCATCTTCTGTTCTCAGCAAAGACAGCCTTCACCACTTTCCTTTTCTATTCTGTTTCAATAGCAATGTCAGTATTAAAGGCAAAATTCATTAGCCCTTCTGCTTTCTGTAGTGTCTTCTGATGTTTATCATGGGGTCTTTGTAAATTAAGATCCTCAGTTCCTTCTTAATAAGGTATCTTTTTAAACCTCTGGTAATTCCTCCTAAATATATATGTAAATATAGCAAGTATAACAGAAGAGCAATATGAAATCATTTGGAATCAAACAGTTTTGTCTAAAATGGAACTTACATTTGTTTTGCATCTTCAGTCTGTTTTGCCACAACTTACTTTCTGTCTCTTTATCTGTTGATTTGTAGTCCATTTTCCTTTTTGTACTGCGCACATCACAGTCTAATTTAATATCCCAGTCTCAGAAGATGCTCTTTGACTTCTGTCAGTGTTCTCCTTCTGAGAGACCTGGGGCAGGATTCATTTCACCTACCTTCAAATGTCCATACTGGGTTCTTTCAAGAGGGCAAAAATAGGCATTTGTAGGGCACAAGTTGTTTTATTCTGTGTTGACATCTAGAGTAGGTCTGGGGAATGTCTCTCCAAAGGTAGAATAGCCAGCTGTGAAGAGAGGTTAAACATCTCTGATGATCCTTGGCGTCCCTTCCAACCCAAGCCATGCTGTGATTCTATAATTTTATGATCTCAGATGCAGATCCCTGCATGGCAGATACTTACAGCTGTGGGAAGAAGTTCCACCACCAGCACCCTCATTTATTACTTTGTGTAATTATCTTCTTCTTCTTTTTTTTTTTTTTTTGGTCACAGATCTGCCTGCTCCAGAAGGCCTGAAATTCAAATCTGTTAGAGAAACATCTGTCCAGGTGGAGTGGGATCCTCTGAGCATTTCCTTTGATGGCTGGGAGCTGGTCTTTCGTAATATGGTAAGGAAGCATCGTTCCTGGAGTTGGAGCCTTGCTTCTCATACAAGTGAAAGATCCAGAATGTTTTATAATAACTGATTGTTCCATGTGTTACAGAAGAAGGATGATAATGGAGACATAACCAGCAGCTTGAAAAGGCCAGAGACATCATATATGCAGCCAGGCTTGGCACCAGGGCAACAGTATAATGTATCCCTTCATATAGTGAAAAACAATACCAGAGGACCGGGTCTATCCCGAGTGATAACCACAAGTAAGCACAACCTGTATAGCTATAGTGCAACCAGTGAAACAACTGCTGGTTGGTGTAGCCTGGGGAGGTTTAAAACAAAGAGAATATTTAACTCAATACAGTGCATTCTTGGGGAAATAGAGAGAAGAAGAAAAAAAACATTGCAGCTTTTAATGATGAAGACATGAGAAAAAGATAACTGCTTTCCAAATTACCTGTTTAAAGAGGAAAGGAAATTTATTTTTATCTAGAAGGTAGCCAGCAGCATGCACTTTTATTCTTTCCTAAAAGGTGCAACCACAGAACTTCTTTCATCCTGCTGATATTGGCATGAAGAGATTGCTTAGGAAAGAGTTCCCATTGTGTAGAACTCTTAGAGTTTCTGATTGTTCTTGTTTTGACAACCTCATATGTTAATGAATTTAATGAATTTGTTTCTGATGAATTGGCCCCGTTTGGCAAGTAAGGAAGAAAGTAAATGATGACAAGCTTCAGTTTGTAGAAGCCGCTCATTTTAATTTTGTTCTGAAGCAATTAAAAGCCCAAGTGTTATGAATTTTCTGTTAAGATTTAATTTTTTTTAATAACATTTTCCTCTCATTAAAACAGAACTCGATGCCCCTAGCCAGATCGAGGCAAAAGATGTCACAGACACCACAGCTCTGATCACATGGTCCAAACCCTTGGCTGAAATTGAAGGCATAGAGCTCACGTATGGCCCCAAGGATGTTCCTGGGGACAGGACTACCATTGACCTCTCTGAGGATGAAAACCAATATTCTATTGGAAACCTGAGGCCACACACAGAATATGAAGTGACACTCATCTCTCGGCGAGGGGACATGGAAAGTGACCCCGCAAAAGAAGTCTTTGTCACAGGTAAGAAGGCTGGGTGACAATCCAAATTTCTGGGAGTTTAATGTAATCGCCATCAATCTTCCTGGGCTATTTGCATCATGTTGCTTGAGTTGATAATCACTGCATCAACACAGAACCAGTGGTATTGCAGAGATACATGAAAGTGGAGAACGTTCTTCTGTGCCTTACACACCTACTGGTATGTAACATTCAGGCCCTTCAAGTCTCTGAATGTTTTCTGAAAATGGGAATTATATTATTAAGTCACTTAGAAGCTTTTTCTCATCATACCCTAAATCTTTACTCCTCAAATCAAACTGCTCTGGATCCTTGTCTGTTTGCTGAGCTAAATATCTTCCATGGTTCTCCTTCCATCTATGACCTTAATTCTGCTTGTCTAAATCCATAACTGATTAGCAGAGAACACTGCCCTTTTCCTTTTTTCAGATCTGCAGAAGTTTTTTGTCATGTTTTTTTAATATTACTTTGGTTCTTTGTCATCTTGGGAATGCTTGATGAAGGTATGTGTCCTTTCACTTACTGCTCAGGTTTGGATGCGCGAAGAGACCCAAGTGCATGGAGAATTACCTTCCATTTCATCCTAAAATGTAGCAATTCATTCAGGGCAGGATTTGAGCCTACTATAGGTGTAGATAGTGAAAGACTATTGATTTTCTACATAGTGTTCGCCTTTCATTTTTAGACTTAAAGGTTCCAGCTCCTTTTTCCTTTTTATTTGAAAAAGGAAAATATTATTTTCATCCAAATAAGTTTTCCCACAGTAATATTTTATTTTTTGTAATAAGAGTAAATACTGAACTTGAAAATGCGTTTTTGTTTGTTTGTTTCAGGAGACAAAATTTGAATCACTTCCACTGCTTTTTTTCCCAAACCTATGATAACTCGCCATGCTAAAAGAGATCTGCGTAATATAGTTAAGTGATATCATACAAGAGGGAACAATGTCAGCTTCATGGGTCATGTTCATCTCCTAAAAAGGACTGTCATAAAAGACTGTTGTCATAAGAGAATTTTTCCTTTTACTTACGTCTGGTTTTATTTATTTATGTCTCTACTACAGACTTGGATGCTCCACGAAACCTGAAGCGAGTGTCACAGACAGACAACAGCATTACTTTGGAGTGGAAGAACAGCCATGCGAATATTGATAATTACCGAATTAAGTTTGCTCCCATTTCTGGTGGAGACCACACTGAGCTGACAGTGCCAAAGGGCAACCAAGCAACAACCAGAGCTACGCTCACAGGTAAGGGAATGAGGAAATTGTTACTAATATCCTCTTGCTGCCATCATCATGGAGCACAGGACCAAAAAGTCCTTTTGATCACTATATATAAGAGTAACAAGTAGAGGTTACACATTGTGAGTGGAAGCAGTTAAATTAAAATGCAGGTGATATATATTTACACACCTGCAGGTGGGTAACTAGCCATTTGGCTTTCATACGTGTCTCCAAATCCCACTGGTCACTTTCCTGAGTTCTGGGTCACATATCTTAGTGGAGATCGCTTGACATCAGTAAGTTCAAGGGACTTTTGAATGTGCTAAGGATGGTGTTTACTTATGCCAGCTTGCAGCTTTTCCACATGTATACAAATTGCCATACTGGCTTGCAAGGTTAGATTATGGTGCTTTTTCCATGTAATGTGGATGTCTGCATATACCTAGCATATACCTAGCATAGCGCACATTCACACTTCTTCATTTAAACAGATTACCAGTAGGTATCACCCATGGGCAGGGACTCATACATCTATTCCTCATCTCTTAGGTTTGAGACCTGGAACTGAATACGGCATTGGAGTGACAGCAGTGAAACAGGACAGGGAAAGTGCTCCTGCTACCATTAACGCTGGCACTGGTGAGCAGCTTGATTCTCCTTTTTGCTCTGAAGGAAGCGGTAAATCAGCTGGAGCCACTTTAAGTAATTCTGAGTAATTCTAAGTAATGCTCTAAGAGATACTTTGGAAAAATCTTGATTTCATTTTGGTACAAATAGGACATTTCCCATCAAGGGAAAGAAAAAATCCCAAAGATCCTGATCTTTGACTCTGGCTTTCTTTTGTACCAGAGCCTCTTAACACCCTGGGAATTTCACCATAGTAATAATTGATAGCTCTAATAATTCTCTAACTGTGCAGGTTTCTGGCAGAAATTGGTGGTTATGGCTGAAATGTCAGCCTGACAAAGAATACAGCATCAACGGCTTCAGTTGTCTCACTGTCCTTCAAATCCAGGCTTTTCTCACAACATCTCCCTTTCCCTGGGTAAATGCTCTGGGGGCTTAAATTCTTTCTCTCCTTCCTGCAGTGCTAACTGAAGTGAACATAAGCGGTGGAAGTTTAGATTTAGTGTGTTTTATCTATAAAAGAGAACTTCCTTTTCCTCTACCTACATGAAGTAATGCAGCTTCCAAAGCTCAGAGTGGCAGATGAGACTCTGATCTGTCACTAGACAACCAGTTGCTGCTCTACAGATGCCTCAAAACCTGTCCCAGGGCACTTCGGAGACACCTAAACTTTACTTTTTTCACCTGTAGATCTTGATAACCCCAAGGACTTGGAAGTCAGTGACCCCACTGAAACCACCCTGTCCCTTCGCTGGAGAAGACCGGTGGCCAAATTCGATCGTTACCGCCTCACTTACGTTAGCCCCTCTGGAAAGAAGAACGAAGTGGAGATCCCTGTGGACAGCACCTCTTTTATCCTGAGAGGATTAGACGCAGGGACAGAGTACAACATCAGTCTGGTGGCAGAGAAAGGCAGACACAAAAGCAAACCCACAACCATCAAGGGTTCGACTGGTGAGTAGCAGCTTTCAGTGAGTGCCTGCACCAGGTCCTTGGTCAATGACTGGTCTGAGTGCACCTTCACCTGATTTTCTGAGCTGCATCTGAGGAACTGCTTAAAAACATCCACTGCCTGCAGAACAGGCTTAGCTCTGTCTAGCGTGACAGATTAATTGAGGAACAGTTGTGTTTAGCTCCATGTTCTCAATGATGTCTTGCTTACCCTTTGAGAAGGCTCACAAAGAACACAGCTGTTTTTTCTGCAGGAAATGCAGACCTCGTCTTTTGTTTGAAGTGAGGCTGCTTTTTTGTACATTGTCTTATAACTTGTTTTATATTCCACAGCCAAAATCTAGGAGGAAGAGCAACCAGAGTGTTTCTAATATTGCTTGTTCCTGCCTAATGAGTTCTCTTCACAGCATGCCTCAGCCTGTCATGCTTCAGCAGGGTCAGCAGGACTCTGATGTTGCCCTTTCTCAGTTTTCTCATCCAAAAGCAGAAACAGGCTATTGTCACAAATCTGGTCACAGTCACTGTTTCCACTGGATACATGACTATGATATTTGTCTACAAAGAAGGAGTCCATTTCTGCCCTCTCCAATTTGTATGAACCACTCTACTTAACTAGAATCAGAGGACCATTCCTTGAATGAGGTTTCTCTGTGAAACTTTATGCCCCAAAGTTTGTTGTGTATGGGTCATATCTCAGCACAGAACATAAGTGAGTCCTGAATCTTTAAGTGCCTTCAGCCTGTATCTTGTGAGGCACAGCCTCAGGTGCTATAAGGCGGCAGAGGCAGTGAATCAGAATCAGTGGGGCTAGAATTAGTCTCCTTAGCAGATGTCAAGGTTTTTAACCTTTTCCCCCAGAAGACCGCCTATGAGGCAAACATGTGTCAGAAGCTGTGGATTTTACAAACTAATAACTGTCAAGAGCTGAATGGCTTAAAAAAAAACCAACAACACAAAAACCCCCCACTTTCATATTCCCAGGCAATATTCATGCCAGCAGCACCTATGACTGCTTTATAGAGTCAGGTAATCCAGTGCAGGAGAGAGTTACATGGTATTGTATAAACTGCAGTAAACCAGAAGTACTGAATTACTTATGTGATGCTTAAGATCAGGTTTATGTCCAATGCAGGGAAAAATCAGGAAGCATTGAAGCACACATGTACAAAGGGAAGCTGAAGGTTTATGTGGCATGATTGGGCAGGCTTTGATTTTTCTAAAGTGATCTTTTTCCCCATCTGTCTGAAGTCTGAGCAGTCTCAAAAGAAGCGCGTGTAGAGGGTGAAAAGGCAGAAACAACATGGTGTGGAATTTCACAGCCTGGTCTTTCCAGCACCAGTTTCCAAAGTTCCACAAGATGGCTTCTTTTTTCTTTGGATTGTTATTATTTTTAAAGAAGATCATCTGGATGGTGTATTCCTTTTAAGTCTTCACTCGGAGCAGCCAGTAAACAAAGAGTTCTCTGCAGTGAGCTCCTTAGAAGCAACAACAGCAGCTGGCATAACCTGTCATTGTGGCCCTCCTGCCTAGAACGGACAAATCCAAACACATGAGCATGGGGAGGCAGAAGTGCTCTATTCTCGGTACTTGGGGGGTCCTCAAGTCCTCAGGCTAAGCAAAACAAACTTGTTATTTTGCCCTCCCTCGCAGAGCTATAGGTGACCTCAGCTCCACTGCACTTCTGAGGAGAGAGCTTGGAGCCACCAAGCAGAGAGAATAATGATTGATGTGGAAAGTGCCAGCATCACAGCTAAGCCTGGACTAGCTTTTCTCGCCTGGTGGAGACAGTCTTGTTATTTAGAGGGTGATGTGCTCTCCTCACTGAACAAGGGAGGCCCTGCGGTCTCTGGGACGCCTGAGAAAGTTTCCTTTCAGTTTCCTCTTGATGGTTCAGTCAGGCTTTCTGCACACAGATACCCAGAAATGTCAGGGCTTTTGTTTCCCACTGCTTGTTTGAATTTGCTTGCTAGTGAATCATCTGCCACTGAGGGCAAGGCTTCTCTCTACCCCAGAACGGATGCTCTGTTGGTGTCTTCTCTCCTCCCACATATGCTCCTGGTTATCTTCGTGTGTATATCAATTTACCACACACAAGTGGTCGAAACTTTCGGAGCTCACAAGCTTCTATCAAAGCACATGTGCTGAAATGTCCCATACCATGGGATGGCAGCCTTGTGTCACTTCTTTTTCCTCATATGGATGAAGTGCGACTCCAGTTACAAAGTTATATTGGTGTCTGTGATTCTGCATTCAAGGAATGCTAAAATATTTTCACACTGCCATCTGCTTGTTTGCTCCCTTGTAGCTCCACATAGTCTAACCCTACTGCAGGCACTGACTCCTGACCCAGAGGAGCTGTCTGCCCCTGGGAGCTGTGTTGCTCCGGTGGCCTTAGGGATGCAGGAGGATGAACTGAGAGACCTCATGGTCTCAAGGGTTACAGACCACGGCTTTAGTGTTTCATGGTATGCAAACACTGGAGCCTACACTAGTATTGTGGTGGGGTACAAGGAGATGCCATTGGCAGCTGAGCCCCTGCAGAAACCTTCCTGCCCAGAGAATCCCTAGGTGCTGTGATTGAAGGCCTCCAGGTGAACACTTCATATAAAATCAAGGTACATGGGTTGGCTGGAGAATAAGGCTTCCCTCCTCTGGAAGCTGTGGCTGCAACAGGTACCTCCTTTCTGTTATTAACTAAGGTGCCACAAACCAGAGCATCTCCAATTTGTTAGAGGTCCTTCCCAGCATCTCACTCAGTTCTTGGTTTAGAACCACTCCAGAAACCAAAGTGAGCCATTTCACTAGCTCAAGGGACCTTTCTGGCAGCATGTCTGGAGAATGTTACGTGTGATTGACAACTAATCTGCAGAAAGAGCACACAACCCAGCTCTGAGAAAGCTGAGCACTCAGACTGCAGCTTTGTTCCATCTTCTGGTTCTGGAGCCCTGCCTGCATAGCACAATGTGGGTCCTGAAGGAGAAGGGATGGTAATACATCAGGCTGTGGAAATAAATGAGTGAACATTTGCAAAACCAAGTGCCAGCCTCACATTCCTCTGCTGAAGGACCCAGATTGTGCAGCAACTGCTGACAAATAGTGGATGTGATAGTGTCTTGCCTCTGGAAATGAGTTACACATAGGAGTATGGCTTGGAGAAGCAAGTTTTCCATTCTGCTGAATGTTTTTAAGAAGATTTATGCTGTTTACTGAAGACTGCTGTCTGTGTTGTGCATCATACCCTCTTCCTCTCCTGGCTTATTCTAGTCTTAGCTGCACTGCTCCTTTTGTATGTAGACTCAAAGGAACATTAGGAAGAGTGATTAGGTGAGACAGTTCAATGGGAAACTGCAGTGCTGACCCCTAGGAAAATGGATTTACCAGTAAAGGTTGTCCATTTATTCAGCTGATTCCTCTGCTGAGAGTATCTGGAATATCATATTTTTAGCGGTGGTTTCTGTAGTATTTCTGGACTCTGATACATTTCAGTGCTTTTCTCTGTGTTTAAACAGCTGGTTGAGAGAGGAGAAAGCCATTTGGCCAAAGTGCTCTTAAAAGAACACCAATCCTTTAGTGGACCGTGGTTCTTCATTCCTCTCTCAGGGAACTGCAGCGATACCCTGCAGTGAGGCTGAGCTGATTAGAGATTCTGCAGTGAAACTTGTTGATAGCCTCACTTGGAAAATAATGTGAGATCCAAGAGACGGAAGCGAGAAATAATACAGAATACTCTTTGCTCCATCCCAAGTAACCGGGGAAATGTCCTGGCAGGACGTTAACATTCTTCTAAGTAAAACTCCAGTGAAGCATTACAGTGGAATTCCTCAAAAGGCCAGCAACAGCAGTGTGGACATATTTTGGCCATATTCAGCCTGAAGATTTTAAGAAGAGAATGATACTAAAAAGTATTCTAGTCTGAGAAAGAGCATATGTTTGTAGTTCATCAAGTTCCATTCCTCTCAGCTTTCAACTCTTTGGTATCTGCTATTCATTCATCCCCCCACCGTGAATCAGCCTATCTGGCTGTCATCCACCCACCTAGGGCTCCTACATCTCTGTTTTCTTCCCATCTATTCTCCTGCTTTCTCTGTCAATTATTTGATCTCCATCCATGTTGTCCTACAGTTCGACTGTTATCCAAATGTTGTGTTTTCCATTCTGTAGCTAATATTCTGTCTGTTAAACATTGATCAGAGATACTATCTATGGCATCAGAGTGTTTTCCATGTGTTCATATCATTTACGTTTTCCTGTCTGTTGCATGTTTCTACCAAAAGCCCCATATTCCTCTATTACACAGTAACATAATGTGTATTCATGTGTATGCATGTGTGTTTATATATGCATGAAGAGCGTAGACCATTCTTTCTCATCCACAGATTCATTTGTGGAGTCAGTCATTAAACATAAAATAATTATCAGAGATAAAGTATCTACATGCCATCCTAGGGACAATATATACATGGCAACCTCCTGTGCAGGTGTCAAAGATCTCACAATAAAATTAACCCACTAGTGGGAATCTGGGATAGTATCAATAGAGGTGGTCAAACAAAATGAGGAAAAATGAGAAGCCAGTTTTTAATGATGTTTCACAGGGTTTTCTCAAGGATTCTTAGCATGTCAGCTTAAGGAGAGATAGCCTTATTTCATCTTTTTCCCTTGCATTTTTGGACATTTTTTTCCCCTTTTTCCAGTTCAAGATGCATGGCAGTTCCCCAGTGGGACCATCCATGACATGGAGCTTACTTGTATAACATACTGATGCCTTTTCCTCCCCACTGGTCTGTTCACTTTGGTTATGCATGGGTCCAGCAGAAATACTCCACAGTAAAGCCCAGCTACCACTATGCATTTCAAGTATTTTTGAGTATTTCTTTGAGTCAAGTAAGCCTAATGAATGTGCTGCATGTCTTCCTGTTTGTTCCCTAGGAATGTTACTCCATCACCCTGGTGTGGTCAGATAACAGTTCAGTTACAAAGAAAGAATGAATGACGCCAGCAGCTCTCATGGCACATACACTGGTGTGCTGACAACACTGCTGTCTTCAGGCTGCACTGTATGTAGGGCCTGGTTCAGGTCACATGCTAGTGGAATTCAGAACAACCCTTACCTAAGTCAAGAATGTTCTTAATATGGTGTATGTAATATGTAGTAGATGTAAATACAGGTCACTGTTTGCCTCACAGACTTCATCCCTTCTTTGAGATGAACAAGAAATAATGTTTTTACATCTGTACTTCTTCTGAGAGTATATTTTCAAGATAAGAATTCTGTATTTATTTGAAAACATTTTAAATTGATCTTTCTGTTCTGAAAACTTTTTCTTTCTGATGTATGTGTGAATTTGGAGACAGATAACTGAATCCTGAGAACATATTTGTGCTGATCTGACTGGTGGTGGTAGATGAGTTGCTTTCTCTTAATTGAATGCCATGGAGCATGAGAGCTAGGCAGTCACTGAGGTGTGAAATGATGTGGTTTTCCACTAATGAGGAGATAATTCTGCATGGCTAATTGAAGTGTCAGAAAAATCACCTGCCTGTGGCCTTACTGCTGTGATCAGAAACGCATTTGCAGTTTTCTACAGCTCTCAGATTTTTGGAATCTCACTGTGCTACAAGCTGTGTCCATAGATCTGTTCAGCATGTTGAAGGCCAAGCCTGCTTCTCGTCCACCCTTTTGGATCTCTTTAAAGATTGCTCTGGGTTTTTTGGTCTTTTAGTTAAGGGTCCCCTTCCCTTTTCTTAAAAATTCAGCATGTTTGAAGGTGGATCACTCCTCCAAGCATGTTTTCGCTTGGGTAGGATGAGATTTAGCATGTTTCTGTGTGTCTCATTTCTCAGTCTGGATTCGATATTGTTGCGATAATTGGCATGCGTTCCATTTCTGGTTTGGATCAGTAGCAATAACTTCTGTGCTGCAGTCAAGATAAAAGGCATGGTTGAGAGATGTAGAGTTCAAATCCTTGCTGATGTAAATTAGCAAAGTTCTTTGGAGGCAGCTGAAGTGGACTGATTTACATCAACTGAGGAGGAATCCGTCCATTTCTCTGCTGAAAGCATGTCAGCTGAAGCCTGTGTTTAATGGCTGTGGCTCTGGATCTGCTGCTTAGCGTGGCTCTGTGTGGGAGCCACGTGCTTGGTGATGCTGCCTGTGCTTCTAGCTTGGATTCAGTCTCCAAAATTGAAGTACCCATCTGTCTTCTCTGATCTTAGGGCTCTTTAATGAAAGCACAGAAACTGCTTTGTAGCAGGTGTTAGCTGTCATGTGCTGCATTTGGGGGGTTGTTATCAGGAAATTCTAACTTGTAATTTACCTTTGTTTAGCACATCTAGTCACAACGTCTGGAGAAACAGACAATGCAACATCATTTAATGGTACCAGTCCTGTTCCTACAGAGCTAAGTTACTTAACAAACCCCAGCACTGGTTCCCCTGCTCAGCTTTCGGTGCCCAGTGACCTTCCCATCTCAGAAGTCACTGATGCTCTTCGTGACCTTAACGTAACCCACAGGACTTTCAGTAGTTTCACCCTGTCTTGGGCAGCACAGGATGAGGTATTTGATCAGTTCCTTATCACTCTGAAAGACCTGTCCAGTTTAAACAGAACGCAGGAAATCTTTTTGCTGGGAAACCACCGAGAAACAGAAATTACCAATCTCACAGCTGGCACTCAATACCAGATTAACCTCCGTGGAAGCACTCAAGGCCAGCTCTCTGGGGCCCTGGAAGCTCTAGCTGCTACAGGTATTTTCTATGGATTCGTTAGCCACATGCTCCTCTTCTGCTTTGAAATACAGAACTTCATTTTCATACTGCTGTTCCACTGCAGAAATGCATAGCTTTGTGAGTGATGCCTTCCTTCTTAGTTCCCCCCCCCCCCCTTTTTTTTTGCCTAAATCTCCTTTTGTTCCCCCTCGCCTGCTCCTCATGCCAGATGGCCGAGGAAAATGCTAATTTTCTCTCTCTCTCCCCCCCCTTTTTTTTTGCATGGGATAAAACTCAGTGCTATGGAATGAAAGCTTTGAGTTACGTAGCATGGACAATGCCCCATGCAGCTTTGAAGGTGACGTAGCATCACTTCTCTCTTTTCAAAGTGCATGCGAAGAGAGGCATTGATGCATCTGCTATTTACAAGGCACATGAAAATAGCAAGATATTACGGGGGTTTATTGGGGTTGTACTCCAAAGCACAAAAGAAAGACCGCAAGGAAGTTGCAGTTTGCAGCATTGGCATGGAAGTGGTGATGTTGGAGAAAAAAAGATTGCAGCACATTGGGAGTATACCCTTCTGAAAACTTCTACCTGTTATCCCTATTATGTGAATTTCATGAGGAAACCGGCCTGCAGCCCCAGAGCTCAGTTCAACAAAGTACCAGTGTCAAAGTTCACACCTGGAGAACTGATCTGGGGACTAATGACCGTAGCAGACCACCTGCAAAAGAAATGCAATTCGTGATGTGAGATAAGACATCCACATAGAAACACTATTCTTATTGCACACCTAGTAAATAGAGTACCCTTATCTCTCAATGGTTTGTTCTCTCTCTTTTTTTTTAAGTTAAGAAACATCATCCCTTGGTATCATTTGCGATGACACTATCGTTGTTTTGTCACATATGTTGAATGCTTAACGGATGAGGTTTACAGAGATCTTCAGCCATTCAACCTGGTGCATGGATTTATGAGAATCTGTTGGCCCCTTGACAGCATGATGGGGCTGAGTGTGCTTCTGTTTCAGACATGCATGAGACATAACTGGGAGGCAAAGGGGCTCTGCATCTTGGAGGGGAATGAAACTGAGCACTCTTCAGAGAAATGTGAATTGCTTCTAAGCTGCGATGGTTACTTATTGTAGTCATGCTTTTACTTGAAATATTTTGCCTTGCTATAACTTTTGCTTAGCTTCATTTTCATTTAAAGTTGATGTGTTTATTTTATTTTATTTATTTTATTTCCTTTGCCACCAAAAGGTCATTTCTGATACAACCAGTTCTTTTTCTGCTCCACTTTCTCTTCTTTCAGCTAAATGGTGCTAACTTGACATGATTCATATTTTAGCTCTGTGATTGTCCCTTCCTGCTAAAGCTAAACAGCCCCGGATTCCTGTGTTCTTTTGTTGAATATCACTGTGTTATTTCATAAACAATCCCTTCCATTCTGACAGGATGAGGAAAGCTCGTCAAGAGTTTGAGTAGTAGTAATTTACTATATATTAGTGAATTGCACTAATAATAACTGGGATTCACGAAGCTGTCTGAAACAGCTCTGAAAATACAGCTCCACCTGCCTATGTAAAGCTATGCGAGAGTCACAAAATAAGCTTTATGTTTTTAAAGGGAGAAGATTTATATGAATAAAATTAAGCCTAATTCTCATTTATTTCAGGGCTCCCTTACACACTGACTCAAAATATATGTAAGGCTTTACGGTGGAAGTTTAGAAATATCAGATCCATTTCCCTCTGTCCATCCTCTCTTACAAATGCTCAGGCATGCAGATTGAGATTATTTAGCTAGACTTTGTTCTTATTATAATGCTGATGTGTCAACAATGCAAGTAAATAATAAAAGTGCTGGAAGTGCCAATGGTTGATCGTGTAGCAAGTCCAGGAGTTGAACTCGATGATCGTTATGGGTCCCTTCCAACTCAGGATATTCTGTGATTCTAAGATTTTCCATGTAGGAAAAAAATACATTAATGTGTTATTTTCCCATGAAACAGCTAATTTTAAGGAATCCATTGTATTTTCTCAGCATTGGAAGACTTGCTACTCTTGCTGGGAAAAAGACCTAAAATTTCAGATTTAACAGCAGCTGAGAGTTAGCTCTGATGGTTCCAAGTTTCCTAAGCCACCCTTGTGCTGGCATATGAGAATGCTTATTTCTGTGAAGGCAGATTTCAATTTTAGATTAGTATCAGTATCTCTGAAAATCCAAGCTTCTCTGTCTCTGGGAAGGCTTTGGTGGCAGAATAATGTAATTTAGTGAAGATATGCCTATTAAATTGAAGACATGCAGACATAAAGAGATTTTCCCTTCTTTGCTGTTTTGGATTAGAAATTGTTTGGAAGAATAAATAGCATCTTTCAATTAAAAGCATAACCATCTGAATCCCAACTCCGAGAAGCTCAGAGTCTTCCTAGCCTTACAATAGGGATTACTGCAGTATTCACAGTCACTTCATAATGGCAAATGCCAAATTCTTAATAGCTGTACTAAAGTGGTTGTAGTAATACTTGTATCACAGGGAGTTGTAATTAACATTAGCAAAATACATCCAGCTGTAAGACAGTCTATAAACTGCTTTCTGTGAGCAGTCTTTCAGCATTAATGTGATTATTATTTATTATTATGGTTCTTTCCTTACTGTTCTGTCTTGCCAAGTCTCCGAAGAGACTTTATGAGTTACCTGGGGCAGCTGGGAATGTAAATGTGCGTGGGGGTGCATCTCCGCATCACTTGCTTCCAAATGAAATTCATTAACTCTGAAAGTCATTAAGTAATACCTCATTGCCACTGGTCTGTAATCTGAGTAACTGACTGACTCTCTGTCCTTATTCAGAGGAAGAACCCGAGCTTGGAAACTTATCAGTGTCAGAGACTGGCTGGGATGGTTTCCAGCTCACCTGGACAGCAGCCGACGGGGCCTATGAGAACTTTATCATTCAGGTGCAGGAGTCTGACCATCCAGAAGAAACCTGGAATATCACAGTCCCTGGAGGACGGCACTTTGTGAACATTACAGGCCTCAAGGCCAACACACCTTATAACGTCACACTTTACGGTGTGATTCAAGGCTACAGAACCAAACCCCTTTATATTGAAACCATGACAGGTATCTTTTCATCCAGCCTCATGGCTCCCTTTCGTTGCAGAAGGGGACACGAGCCAGAGCTATTGCAGCTGCTTTACAAAGCTTGCTCACTCGGTCTGCTTTGCATGGTTGCACTGAACTCATTAAAGCTTGGCTGAACATCTCTGGCATGGAAATGTCTCATGATCAGACTTTCCAATAAGAGTCTCCATGCCCCCATGGAGCCATTTGCTTTCAGGAATGCTCTTTTTACCCCTCTCAGAATGGCTTGTTTTGTTCCCTTTATTTGCTTTTCTTCTAGCTGACGCTAACTGCAAAACCCAACTGGCTGTTGTACATGCTCAGGAAAGTCCAGGTTGCCTTGTGAAATTATAAAAATCTGCTCCTGTAGCCCAGATAAGCAAAGCCCAAGAGCGTGTTTGAATTTTGCCCTTCAGAAGCTATTTCTGAAATTATGCACCAGCTTCTCTATAAACACAACATCAAGGGCATAGTCTGACTCAAGGGCAAGGGCAGACACCTTCCATGTGCTCTCATATAGAAAAGAACACAAGAAATTTCCTACCAAGAGTAGTATGATATATTGAGCCACAGAAGTTTAAATAATTGGATTGTTCTGAGAAAGATACAGTGCAAGAAAGCCACATTTCACCAAAATACCATGGCATAAAAGTGACCTGGAAGGGGGAAGGTAAGCCTCACGTCATCAGAAGCTCGAATGAGACTAATCAAGAGCCACAAACATAATTTTCTGGCTGATCTTGTGAAATGCTGCATTTTGGATAAAGGTTTGCTTATTGTGAACTTCTACTATGAGAAGCAAATTGAAATGTCTGTCCTATGTGGCTCAGTGAGTCTTCCAGGTGTTAGGATCACTGTAATGTACAGGATATGAATTGGCAGTGGAGGGGCACCAGTGGTTCTTCCATTGGGTGATTCCTCTGGGCTTCCTTACAGACCTTGCAACCTCCTGCCATTGTGGGACAGCCAGAGCTTGCTCATATTTACTTTTCCCAGGCACATATTGCCCAGCATGGAAGAGGGTAAAAGTACATATAAGAACAAAACAAAATGAAAGCATTATACTCAGCAAAGCTTGCCTGTTTCAGTAGTGCTTTAAGTGGCTTGGCTTCAGTAGAAATGTGTGTGGCACAAGGCACTTGCCTTGGGCTGCGTCCTGCTGCAGTCTGGGAGCGCTGTGCTTTGAGGCTCTGGTAGCAGACTGCCCATTGAAAACAGACAAATGTGGCAAGGCAAAAGAAGCTGCAGAGGGACAAACAAGAAAACAGACATCATGGGTGTCCTGCCCAAATACTCAGTGTGCTCTCTGTGTATTAACTTAATGAAAACAGCTGAGGATTCCCTGCTGAGGTTTTCCCTTCCATTTCTGGGTCATACTCGGCATCCGGCTTTTCAGAATTTTCCCTTCTGGGGACTTTCAATTGTCAGAATTTTTTGAGCCTTCCTGGAGCACGTCAGGGATGTCTACAGAGAGGAAGAAACCCCAAGGCAGCTATCACTGCTTTGCATTTTGGCTCCAGCTCCCAAATTACATGCCAGCTTTCATAAACTTAAGCTGAAAGGGAAACTGGAAGAACTAAAACAAAACACAACCTTTTCCAATGGACACAGCGATGGCTCTAGTTTCAGCTTCTCCTAAAACTGGAAGCTGACTTCTCCAAATGCCCTGGGGCGTTTGGAAATGTTCTTTTGGGACTGCTTTCATGCTCAGACCTCAAAGATGCATGGCTGCAAAGGGAAATAGCTACAGCTTTTAACCTTCCTTTTTTCCTTTTTTTCCTTTTCTTTTTCCTCTTCTATAGCATTTTGAGATGGCTGTCATTTAATTTCTTCCCTTTTAAGAACCTTTTTGCCTGTAGCAAGCTTTTACTTAAACCCTTTTCTCCAAGGGCAGCTTGGAGCGCTGTCAGCATGAGCAGAGCGAAGCAGATCATTTCTGAGCAGGATGGGGTGCAGGGCTGTGCCCTTCTGACCAATGTTGTTTCCCTCCTCAGGAGCACACCCCGAAGTTGGTGAGCTAACCGTTTCCGACATTACTCCTGAAAGCTTCAACCTTTCTTGGACAACCACCAATGGGGACTTTGACGTCTTTACTATTGAAATTATTGATTCTAACAGGTTGCTGGAGCCCATGGAGTTCAACACCTCAGGCAATTCAAGAACAGCTCATATCTCAGGGCTTTCCCCCAGCACTGATTTTATTGTCTACCTCTATGGGATCTCTCATGGTTTCCGCACACAGGCAATAAGTGCTGCGGCTACAACAGGTACATAAAACCTACCTCAATGCTAACTCTCCTTTCTTCTAACTCTTCCTTGCAGGTTGTGCCCATTTCCCTGCCCTCAGATACCCCATCAGTCTGCCCTCTGCCAAATTCTCTACCTCACTGTTTGACACCTTCTAAAGAAGACCTGCCGCAGACATTTTGAACTGTGAATGTTAAGCCACCGTCCCATCCAGCAAAGTCAGTCAATCACAATGTGATGTAACTTCATTCACATAATGATGTGTTAGCTCTTGTTCAAACATTAGCATAGGGACAATGCCTGACACTGATGGGAAGCAAAACAAATTTCCCAAGAAGCGAGTGGGAGATGATTCATTATGTTGGCTTTGCGGTATGTGCTATGCAGCACAGAGGACACACTCCTTCTTTCAGATAAACCAATTTATAGATACAGTTTTTATCCTGATTCTCTAAATGGGTTTCGGGCAAATTTCAGTCTGTCAGCAGATTCCTACAGGGCCAATACATTGCTTGAATTCAACTTCAGAATTCACTTTTGATTTGATGTTGGTAAATGAAATGGGTAGGTATTTAGCTGTTGGCACATTGCACATCCTGAGGTTTTACTGTTGATAGTGTGTCCAGAAAAGACTCTCAAAGAGAGGGAAGTGTCAAATGTGTTTTAGCCAATTACAGCGTGAAAGAGGAATAAGAGAGGACGAGGGGTCTAGGTTACAGAAGCAGAAGGTGTTTCTCACAGCAGGCAGATAATAGCCCATGTTGTGATCATTTGACATCTCTACCAATTTTTGCCTGCTAACATGATCTCAGGAAAAGTTGTCATAGCAATTTGTCATTGCAGGAGATTAAGGTAGTCAATGACGTCAAGTTTAATACCAAATATCAGTGGTCAAGATAATGCAGAGTTGCGTTTTCTAGCATCAGCAGATTGTGAATCTACTCAGTGAATCATGTAAAGGTGACCACTGAGGTCATGGTATGGAAAACATCAAGGAATATATGGCCAGGTGGTCTTTGTGATCTGTGGCTCATGTGAATTCAAACTTTTACTTTCTTTATTTTATTTTATTTTATTGCATTGGGCTTTAATAATTGCAATGCATTTCCATTTGTTTTTCTTCCCGTAGTAGAGGAACCTCTCCTTAGCAAACTCACTGTATCAAATGCTACCTCAGACTCCATGTTGCTCATGTGGGAAGCACAGGACAATGCCTTTGACCATTTTATTCTAGAAGTCAGAAACTCTGACTTCCCTTTGGACTCCCTGGTGCAAATAGTGCCAGGGGCCTCCCGGCACTATGTAGTCACCAACCTCAAAGCTGCCACTAATTACACTGTCCAGCTCCATGGTGTAGTTGATGGGCAAGGTGGTCAGACCTTGACAGCACTGGCAACCACAGGTATTTCGTTATTTCACCTTCTAGGTTTGCTTTTTTCTCTTCTTTCTTTTTCTGTCCACCAAACCACTCTGAAACATGGCTCCAACTCATCATCACTCCTTTGATAAAGTATAGGAAGATCACTGTGAGGGGAGGCTGAAATAAACTGACCTTGTGAGATCTTGGAAAGAGAGATATCTGAGACAATGGAAAAGGCTGGAAAAGTGCCCCCAGCATTAAGGGAGCCAGTTGTAAACCATGATCGGTTTCATTATATATACACTTATCAGCAAGTACTGTGTATATATAGCTGACATGCTCCAGATGGTTAATGTTTTTCACAGAATATCTTTGCACTTGATCTGAGTGATGTGCCTGTTCATCCCATCCTCACTTGCTTCCTTGTGGGCGGGAGGGCTTCATAGCTTTGTCAGCCAGAGAGGCACCTGCATGCCATTTTGGTTCTTTGTTCTTAAAACCAAATGTCTTCCAAGACATTTGTATCTCTTGTGGGAGTTTCGTGCAGCATGCTCAATGGCCAGCCAAAATTGCATGGAGTGGTCTGGCCACCTAGTGCTGGTTCTGGCGTTCTTCTCTGCCCCGCATTTTTAAGTGTTCCCAGCAGAAAACTGGGCTTAAATAGGAAGTCCACCCTTTCTTGATGGTCAGCCCACCACACTGCCACTTGCATTGCTGTCTTTCAGTCCTTGAGACCTGTCTGGTTTCACCGTGTGTCAGAGCTTTTCCTGTGGTGGTGGTGATTCCAAGAGCTCACTGAGACTCTCCTGAAGAGAAAATTCCAACCCGTTTTGCATGTAGTACTCTTTGGAGTCTGGGTGTCATGTCATGAGCCTGCCTGACTGGATGCAAATGGCATGTGAAGGAATGCAGCCATGTCAGAACCCAACTGGAGAGGATCGGTTTGTCACCTCTGAGCTGCATGCGGGGCTGATGGCTCCATGCTCGGTCTCACCGGGTTCTCCACCCAAGCCTGTCTGCATTGTGGATATTTTCTCATCTCCTTCCATCTTCAGAAGTACTATGCTTACATGGTGACATCTTCACTGTCAGCCATGTGGGCATTGATTGGCAGCATGTGATAGTGGCATGTGTCCTTAATCGGGGCCACTTGGATTCACCTCTTCCAAGACTTTTCCATGGAGGGAGGTGGACTATTAATTAAAAGTCTTGCAGTTGGGGATAGCTGGTAAAAATTGGAACATCTTGCAGCAGTTCATGTTTTAGTTAACAAAAGGATTCTGTTCTTTCACTCTTCTTGGTCAGTGTGATACACCCTTCTTGCTTTTCTCCCAGCATGTATCACTCGTACAGTTATTCCCCTGTATCACACTGGCTGCATTTCCCAATGTGTTCTTGGTTTATACTCAATTGGCAAGAGAAAAATAGAAATTCAGCCCTGAGAGCCGGCAGGATTTCGAGGCCACCTGACTGCAGGGCCGTGTTTGTGGTCTTTCTGGGCTCTAATGAATCCCAAATGATTTTACACTAAACAGAATAGATTAAAATAGCAATGGTCTTTCTTCTATAGCATGAAGGCAAAGTTTCTGAATGGTCAGAAAGAGGGAGAGCAAGAGCATTGCTTGGTTGTTTTTGTCCAGTCCATTATGAGGAACACCTTAGCCATTGAGTCCAGAGAGGTTTTGGCCTGAGATTAGTGCTGACATGATTGCTGCCAGGACTAAAACCCCAGTAAACTTCTGGGTCCAAAAATATGAGTATCTACAGTGCCAGCTAATGGGAACACTAAGAAGAAGCTGAAGTCGGTATTCAAGGACATCTGTTTTGAACTCCCCTAATTTCTGCCTGAATCCTACTTCACCTACTTCAGAATTGCCATGGGTCTGGGTATGTATTCTTGTTAAATTTCCAGCAGTTTCCATGGTTGTACCATGGGGCTGGTTGCTGTTGGTACTTCTGTGAATCAAGCCCACATTTCATTAGGAAAACAGAGTGCATTTAAGAAAACTGAATGGAAAAAAAATAAAAGTCAGCACTAATTTCACTGGCTTCTTTCCAAATCTTTACAAATTAGTTGTTATGGTGCTCCTCTTTTCCTCCACCACTGCAAAACAAGGCTAAACCCTTCAGCTTCAGCTTTAAGTCTCTCTAACCCCCCATGGCTAATTCTTCCCCCCACCCCGAAGTAATGCTCTCTCTTCACCTGTGTTCCTCTCTCCTTCAGAGGCTGAGCCACAGCTGGGCACGCTCACACTCACAAATGTCACCCCTGACAGCTTCAACCTCTCGTGGACCACAAGGGATGGGCCTTTTGCCAAGTTTGTCATACATGTTAGAGATTCCTATGCAGCACACGAACCCCAGGAGCTTATGGTGTCGGGAGGTGCTCGCAGCGCTCACATCTCAGGCCTGCTAGATTACACTGGCTATGACATTAACATTAAGGGCACCACCGATGCAGGTGTTCACACACAGCCCCTCACTGCTTTTGTCATGACAGGTACCTGCCGAAAGGTTTGGAGTATGTTTATCGGTTGATAATTTATATTTATTCCTGCATGGATGAAAGGGTGGACTAGAGCACTGAGTATCTGTCCAGCATTGATGCTTGCATTTGAAGCTTAGCGCAAGCATGGGTTGCAGCAGGCATGTTGACCTTAAAAAAATTTCAGGAGGAGTAATAGTTTAAAGTGATTCAAGAGCTCTCTGGGGTTTTTCTTTTGTGTGTAACAATCTTTTCTAACTCCCAGTGTTTAAGGGAGAAATTTGTCAGTACTTCCACCTGTACATCCCTTACGTCTGATTAATTTGGCCAGATTTTAACTGGGACCAGTAAACATCATGTGCTGAAATAGTCAAATAAATACTACAGAGTTAATGTTCTGTGTATGACACAGCCAGTGTGCACTGCTAGGGCTTGTCACACAGACCTATGGAAGCCTAAATAGGATTAAAGCAGAAACTGAGGCCTTTTCTTTTTCCTCCTCACTTCATTAATGCACAGTGGGAGCGCTCCTTGAAGTAGCAGTGATCCCTTCCCTTAGGGAACGTGACTGCGTTTTGCACCAGCTTTGACCTGCCACCTGATGAATGTAGTTAGAAGTCAGGAAGTGTTTGCTTCCAAAACTCTTCCACTTTGAAAATAAACCATGGTCACTGGTGTTTTGAGAGGAAGCTTCCCACAACTAGGTAAACACGTGGCACCCCATACCACAGTTGGCTGTGCCAGCAGTTTGCAGAAACCTCCTGGGTTTAGTATATTAGTGTCACTCCACACCTATCCCAGGAATGCTCTAACAGAACGTCAATGTCATCAGCTGTGAAAAGTCAAAAACAAACCTAAAACTCTTTGCCAAAGAAAATTTTGCGTTTAACTGACTTCTTCTATTAAATGAGTGGAATTTGAGTGATGGAAGATTGGATGAGTTAGTTCCAAGGCCAACACAATGTGGTTTGTCAAATTGTGTAGAGAATTCTAGCAATGCCTGGGATGCTGGGTCGAGGCCAGGGCGTAGCAGAGCCAGCTGATCTCCCTGTTTGACTTGTAAGATTTTGGGTGAGCTTGACTGTCTTGTGAAAATTTGGCCTTTTTGTCTAAGAGACATGGTGGGAAAGTTTTGAGAAACTGGTCCACAGGCTCTAAACTTTGGCAAATGGATATCAACTTATTATAGCTGATGTAAGAGAAAAAAAAAAAAAGACTTCTCACTGGAATTTCTTTAGGCTGTCAACATGCTACACTAGCAGCTGCCTGTGAAGCTCTTTGAACAGGTTATTGCTCTGCTCTGTGATCATTAGCCCCTGCCCTTAGCCGGTGCAAATTCTTGCTTCTCTGCTACTACCTACAAAAGCAATTTTGCAAGTGTTTAGTTCTTGCACTGGCTGTGACCCTGGCTGATCGATGTCCTGCTTCTGGCAGTCCTGCTGGCATCACTGACCCTCCACTTTTGAAAGAAAAGGCTGGAGATACTCATGTGAGGTAGAGAGGAAAGAATGCAAGATATAGGAACAGTGAATGTCAGAGTTGAGACTTGTCCCTAAAGCAGCCATGGTGGAGGCAATTGAAAGGAAACAAAAGCTTTATGCATCACATTTCTAAAACAGTTTTGGTTATAGCTGCCTTCTACTGCATGTGCAACAAGAGTAATATGCTTACTCGTTGAGCTTTGAAGGAATTTCAAAGGAGCTTGTGAGATGAGGTGTTGAGATGTACTAGAGGAAAATTAAGACTTGAACATTTAACTTTTGGAGGCTCCATTGAAAATCCTGGTCTTGTGATCTGGGCTTCAATTAATTCCATATTTTTGGGGAAAAAAAAATGTGATTTATGTCTGGTGGAATCTGTGACATTTTCTAATTTGCAATGTTTTTTTTTTGCTTCTTTTTTTTTTTTTTTGTGTGTGTGTGTTTTTGCACCTTCCCTTCTTTTAGAGGCCATGCCCCCACTGGAAAACCTAACTGTCTCTGATATTAACCCTTACGGGTTCACAGTGTCGTGGATGGCATCGGAGAATGCCTTCGACAGCTTTCTTGTAGTCGTGGTGGACTCTGGCAAGCTGCTGGACCCACAGGAGTTCCTCCTTACGGGAGCCCAGCGGCAACTGAAGCTTAAAGGCCTTATAACTGGCATTGGCTATGAGGTTATGCTTTATGGTTTTGCCAAGGGGCACCAAACAAAGCCCCTAAGCACTGTGGCTGTTACAGGTATTTTAATGTGAACGAATTGTTCTCTTCCACTTTTTTTCTTTCTCGCTTTTCTTCTCACACGGAAGATGTTTTATGCCATCCATTTGCAAAACAAACCTTGGCTTTTGCATCCCTTTCTGCATCGTGGCTACACATAACTCCTTGTGGTTGATTGGTTCACCAATGAAATTCCGTTCCTTTTAACTTGATGTTTCCTTTTTCTCTTTGTGAGGGATCCTGTAGAGACGCATGACGTGGGTTGAGGGGTGAAAGTTTCTGCTATGTTCATGCAGGTACTTCTAACTGGAATCTTTCAAGAGAAATAGCTGCATGCGGGAGCTCGTCTTGTTAACAGTGGCTGGGCACCTCAGCATTCTTCAATTTGCCAACCATCGGGATCTTCAGGAGGAAATCATCCTGGTTTTCCTGCCTATGGCCTCGTTTCTTTCACTCTCTCTGTGTTCCACACACAGAACATGATGTGGTCACTGCCAACCGTAACGTTGGCATCTCTCTCCACAAAACCTTAGCTCGTGTTCTCAACCTCATCATAACTGCTGTCTTCCAGCAGCAGCATTTGAGTAATTTTCTTGATAAATAATTGCAGACTGATTCTCTAGCCCTATAACCATCAAGTCTCATCTGCACGTTGCTGACGATGCAGCAGTAAAGCTGGGGGTTACCTGACTGCAGGTTCATGAGAAAATAAATAGGAATGTCTTCCTCTGGAAGACAGAAGAGCACTGGAGATGCTGTAAGACAGTAAATGCTCCAACAGCATTTCTGCTGGTAGCAATGCGTGACCATATTGAGCTGAAGGTGTTTTGTGGTTAATAACTTATAGCTCCTGGGATCCTCTTGAGTGGGTTTGTTCACCAAAGACAGCAGGTCTTGCACATTGCATTTAAATGTATGAATTTTCATGATTCCCCATTGCTGCTTCAGCATTTGTTTGATATCAAAGTGAAGGATTCTTCTGATCAAAAGCATCAAAGAGGCCAGAAGTGCATGGAATAAGGGTTTTGCATGAAGGAAAAGACTCTTTCAAGCAGCTTCTATGCTGTTTTCCTAACAGACAGAGACATGATCATGTTACAGGCATGCCTGCAGATCTATAACAAGAGCTTGTTTTTATCATACATAAAGGTTTCACATGCGATGGGTAACTCAATGAAAAGTAAGGGACCAATGCACTTCCAACTTACTATCAGCATGTGTAATTTTGCATGGCAGAGGCAAATGATGTATTTCCATGTAGTGGACTTATGATAAGAGTGAAAAGTTTGAATGAGCCCACACGCACCCTCATACACGTTCTTCAGTATGTGGAAAATGCTAATGTTCCTTTTTTTTTTTTTTTTTTTTTCAATAGCCAGCAGATTGTTTCCCTTTCTTTGAACTGTGGTTGGATTCTTGCAGTATGCTATAGCCAGACCTCAGGAAGGTCACTAATGAACTGACTCAAACAATTACTTTTTTTCCCTACTGCTATCTTCTCCTTTTTTAGAGGCAGAACCCGAGGTCGACAACCTTCTGGTTTCAGATGCTACCCCAGACGGCTTCCGTCTGTCCTGGACTGCAGATGATGGGGTTTTCGACAGTTTTGTTCTAAAAATCAGGGATACCAAAAGGAAATCTGATCCGCTGGAACTCATAGTACCAGGCCATGAGCGCACCCACGATATAACAGGGCTGAAAGAGGGCACTGAGTATGAAATTGAGCTCTATGGAATTAGCAGTGGACGGCGCTCCCAACCCATAAATTCAATAGCAACCACAGGTATTGTCTTTGCGGTAGGAAAAACGTGTTCATGCCTAATTCTGTTTACATTTCTCCTTTTCCTAGGCAGTCTGAGCGGTTACTGAGACCTTCGAACTGTCTCCTGCATGTCACTTACCCAAGTTTTGGTTGTTAATATTGTTTTTGCATGAAAATATGCAGATTCTGGTCACGTAAAAAGTTTGTGAGGCTTAGGTTGAATTCCTCAGATTAAGTTAAATGAAGAATGGGTTCATGATTTGAAGCATTTCATTTTGGCACTTTTGAATGGAACTTTTTTTTTCCCATCAATATCATGGTGTCATTTTGAAATATTTAAATCCGAAAAAATCAAGCAATGCCCTTTGATCCAAATTCTCTCTTTAAGAAACACAGGGCTTTCTGATTTGAAAATATAATAATTTCAGATCAACCTAATTCTGGGAGGAGAGGGATGAGAAGGGGATGGTTGAGTTCAGTGCATGGAGAAGCCAACAGAAATGTGTAAAAGATTTTGTGTCCAGCTACAACCCACAGCAAAGGACCAACAACAACTCAGTATGAAACAGCTTTCCCTAGAATAGCATGGCCTCACAACTCACCTCAATGGCTCCGGTGGCAGTTGTTACCACGGAAAGGCACATTTCTGAGCAGCTCCACTGGCTGCCATCACAGCCCTTGAATAAACACATACCCACTCACCCAGGCATTTACATGCATCCATCACAGGGCACCTTTCTCCGGGCTCATGTGGGCTGTCTCATAATGGAGAAGGATGCTTAAAGTCAACTGCACTTATTAGCAGCATGTCCCTGTTTTCACTGACTTTAGGATATTTATGGTAAACCACTAACTGTTATCATTTTCCTCATGACTACATTCTAATTCGGTCCTTTCAGGGAGATTTAGCACACGTCACCTCGTGGCGCCAATAGCCCCAGAGATGTTTTCAGCTGTAAATAGCCCATGGATAATTGATAATAGAGTTGGAGCCACAAAAATCCAGCTAAATAACTCAAACTGCACATTACACCGCATCAGATAGCTGGGGCCACCAAGGCATGTAACTAGTTCCTTATTTAGGAGTTGGCTATTTGGAGAAACATGTATATTTATAACAATTCCAGTTTGGTGGCAAAGTAACATTTGCTACCTCTGCAGTGGGTGGCTTGGACAGGCTCATGTGCAGCCCTGCTTTATTCTAGCCTGTGTACAGTGTATGATCAAGCAAGAAATAAGTGTCAGAAAGTCTTCAGCCTTAGTAAAGGAAGCAGAAAAATCCCAGTAGGAGCAAAGACTGCCAGCAAACAGACCAGCAAACCTAACCCAAACATTACCATGGAAATGAAGTCGTGAAAACGAAAGCTGAAAGGATTGAAAATCCCACTCTGTATTTGTCATTCACACTTCTCTCTTCTTCCCTACATGGGCACATACCCTTGTGTAAACAAATGCAGTCATCAGGGATCAGATCTGCTACTGGTGTAAATCAGTGTATTTGAGGACATCTGCTTTGAGCATCACTAAGCAACCCTCTCCTGAGGCCTGACCTCATATCTCTGTATGCGAAGCCATGCACCCACTGGAAGGAAGGAGAGTTAGGGAAGACCTTGCATGTTCACTGTTGGGTGCCCTGTCCTCCACTGTGGTTTCCTTCCTTACTTTCACCGATTTTACCATGATAGAAAACATTCACCATAAGATCACTGCAGAGCGAGGCAGCATTGCACAGAGCTGCAGTGCCCGATCAAGTTGGCACGAGGGAGTTTGCACACTGATGCTCTCAGAGGAATTCGGTGTCTCTTGGAGATTCTTCTATATAATATCTGTGGAGATGCAATTCAACCCTCAGCAGGGGGCCACAACATGGCTGTGCGCCAGTTAATATCCTTGGTAGGAAGTGTGGGTCTCATGCTGCTAATTTCCTCTTCTTTAAATGGTGTTTTGCCACATTCTGATGGGATTTTTCATCTGAGAGGTTCCCAATATGCTCTTATAATGCAGTCTTTATAATGATAAATGCAGTCTGATGCTTCCTGATTCTTAGGAGAAGAAAGCCAGTGAACATATTCTTGTAGTCTGTTAGTGAGGAAAGAATGATTTTTTAGCAAAAAAACCCAAATAATCAAAGTTTCTCGGGTATCATGGACCTCACAGTCTCAGATAGAGCTAATGAGGAGTGGTGCTGGAGGATAATGCTAATGATCTGTGCCTGCCCAACAGCTGCACTGAGGTTTGTTGGTTTTGGGGTTGTTTTTTTTGTGATAAAAAACAGAAGCACACCAGCCTTTTTTTACACCTGCTTAATTCTGGCTTTCAGGTGGCTCAAGAAGATGGTATCACTTGCTGCTATTTCATTTCCCTGTGCTCAAAGAAACCGCTCTGTTACCTCTCTGGTACTCGTTCAAGGACTGGTGCTTGCTCAGGGGGTCCCACATGCTTTGTTTTCCATGTTTGCTCCTAGGAAAGCAGATGCAGTGGGGGTAGTGGGGATGTGGGACTCACGTCGTCAAGGCTTTTCTCAACATTATTTGCTATGCAGCAGTTTACCTGGTACAGCAAACACGCACAAAGTGTGTATCCACGGAAGTGTGTACAGCAGAATTCAACTGTTAGGTGCTTATTTTCTGGATAAGGCTGAAATATCCATGTGTATGAAACCCCCAAATGCTGGACCAAAGAGGGCTGTGGTTCATGGAGTCATCCATCACTATTTAGAATGAGTACCCAAATTAAGTGCCATGTAGTTTTGCTAACCCTACCTTGCTTTTTCCCTTCTCTTTCTCTTTCTTTGGCTTTTCCAAGTGATCAAACCCCCCAAGCCCAAAATGCCTTGTGAGAAATGATTTACATTTCTCTTGAGGTCTTGGTTGTTTTTCTTTCCTTGACTTTCAGTTGATTTAGTGCATTGCTGCTGCAGCTTTGGGGACACATGGAACAAACAGCCCTCCTTGACTTCGTTCCCGCAGACACGTTCTTTCCAAGCTGTTCCAAGCACAGTCACTTTTTTTCCTTCATTTGCCACCCTCCCCTTGCCCACAGCTTGTTTCCACCACTCTTAATGTGGTTTATGTTTGGTATCTGTCGCCTTTGTGCTAATGCCTCAGTCTGTGTGGGCTGTTTGTTTCTTTTCACATTTCAGCGTTGTTTTGGTTACAGTCAAAAAAGCAAACTGGGGATGCTCAGTGTAAACTTAGAAGTGGCAAATCCCTTCACCATGTCCTTCTAGAAGCCTGTTCAATCACATTTTGCAGCAGCTTAATTAAGCCCTAAAGTAGAATGTTTCAGATTGTGGTACGTGTTGGTTTGCATCTTCAGATTGGGTCATTGTGGCAACAATCATTAGACTTTGTTTGCAAGGATAAATGAGGAGGTCATACCAGTGAGTCTGTCCCAGATCTTATTTATACAGGCAAATGTCATGCTCAGGTTTGTACAGGGTAAGGCTGAGTTGTATGGCAAAAAGATGCAGTGATACCACAAGTGCCCTTCTTAAGTACCTAAGAAAAACTGTTGTCTCTAATAGTGTTCCCAAGAAGAAAACCTAATATTGTAGGGTTAAGCCAACAGAAATTATGGGCAGGCAGTTCTTGAGAGGACAGCTCCTGCGAGGGCAGATGAGCCCAGTTCTCTTTTAGGCATCCTATGTAGAAGCTTTGTGCTCAGGAAGTGGCATCTCTGCATTGCTGAGGGCTGCTGTGTGTCACAAACAGGGCTCCAAGGCTCAACAGAAAGACTAAAAATTACCTAAGTGAAACTAGGTTAGAAAAAATGATAAGTACAACGATAATAAAACAGTACTCCTGTAAGTGTTGCTCCATACACTGAAATCTCTGTTATTTTGTGAACACGTCTGTGGTATTTTTAAGTTAGAAACTACTGTAATATTACTGAAAATAGAAAATTAAGACCAAGTAGATTATTGCTCTCAGTATGTGATAAAACCATTCACTGGTACTGCCTGCATCCACATTGCTCTGTAGAGTATTGGTAGCATCAGCTCCTGGCGCACAGGAGTAATACAAGTCACAGTTGCAGCACCAAGGACTGGTAAACAAATCACTGACCTTTTCTCTCTATGTGGTGTGTTTGTCCTCTCTCCTCCACTGGCAGTTGTGGGATCTCCCAAGGGAATTTCTTTCTCGGACATCACGGAAAACTCTGCTACTGTCAGCTGGACCCCCCCCCGCAGCCGCGTGGAGAGCTACAGGGTCTCCTACGTCCCCATCACAGGCGGTGAGTGTGGGGTCATGGGGGGAGAGTGAAAAGTGTCTCTGAGAGATGGCCCTCAGAAAGAATAATTGTAAGCCATGGTTCTGAGACTTCTCAAAGGTAGTGGTATTTCTTAGTAATCCCCAAAATTGTTTCAGTCCAGTTCTTCTATCTCTGTTTTAGCGTTCTGCTTAAACAATTCCTTATACTGCAGCACATGTTTAGCATAATCTGGGGACATCTCTGGAAGGGAACAACTATTGAGCAAACGCTGCAGGTGCCAGGACCATAAAAGAAGCACTCTGAAATAAGACAGATAAAGATGCAGGTCTCTAGACACAGTAAATGTCATTGTATAGTGATCCCACAACAGAAAAGGTATGACCTACAATCAAGATCAAGCATTTGCTCATGTGTTCTGCTGGAATAAACCCAGAATTTGAAAGAAGTATCTGTCTTAAATCTTCACAACTTACAATAATATACAGCGTATTCTTATTTGAAATGGGATGGGTGAAGGAGAAACTCATCAGACTTGGTTTATCTTTGTCCATCCTCTGCAAGAAACAAAGCAGATCTAAAGTAGGAAGTCCTATCCTTGCAAGTGTAAGAATCTGTATGCAGGTAGTGCTGTTTTCATCTCTTCTATAAAGTTATGATATCAGAAATACTGATTTTTCCTTACTGTTGTCATACCGCTAGGAAAAAAAACAGAAACCAATGTCTTAGAGTCAGGTGTTGCGGCCACAGTTTGTTTTCCCAAGGCTGCCCCTTGACATTGGTGATTGTAACAAACTGGGGAAAAATTTATCTCTTGTACACGTACATTCACATCGATCACAATGTGTTTAACCTGAAACACACTTCTTTCAAGCATTTACTGGAAAATTGTCATTAATCTATTGGCATTTGCATTTGTCCTAGGCACTCCCAATGTTGTTACAGTCGATGGAAGCAAGACAAGGACAAAGCTGGTGAAGTTAGTCCCGGGTGTAGACTACAACGTTAATATCATCTCTGTGAAAGGCTTTGAAGAAAGTGAACCCATCTCTGGAATTCTGAAAACAGGTAATACATAAAGAAGAAATAGAAAGTTTTCATATATGTTGTCGGTACCACAGAACAGACTCGGGAATGAAGGACTTTGATTTGTCCCCTCTTCCTTTGCATCTTCGCACTTCAGGTGAGAGCAGAGCTGGCAGGTTTGATCAGGCTCCCACTCTGCCAAGAGCAGAGCTGACTTGCAGCGGGGCAGAGATACTTCATGTGTTTACAGTCCTAATACACAGAAACGAAAGGCAGTTTAATTAATACCATTCTGCTGATGTGGGAGCAAAGAACCAGCTCACCGGGCAGTTCAGCCCACTTTCTGTTGTGTTCTCCACATCTCCCAGGTTTCAGACTGTGTCCTAAGCACAAAAACATCCTCACTCTTGTTGTTTTTTCCTGCAATATACCTTAAATATCCCCACAGGAAATGTTTTTGCCACCATGAAGTCTCATGTGTTCATTATCTTTGGAGACTGACAAGTGTTTGGAGAACTGTGGCAAGGACAAGATGATGTATATTGGATAAGAAAGTGCAATTTATGGCTTGTTCCAGCAGTACTGGGGGCAGGCATCTCTCCCATCGCAGGGAGAGCATAAAAGGAGGTGCAAAGCAGAGTCCCACGAGGAAGTAAGGCATGATGCTTGGATGGTTAGCCGGCTGTTGGATTGGTTTATTTTTATAAGTGCAGGGCGAGCTGGTGGAAGGTCACAGTGGCTATCAGTTGCCGTCACATTAGTTATTTTTCCCAAGCTCTGTCTCCTGAGTTCTCTCCAAGAAGCAGTCCAGACTTGAGGGTGTTGAGAGAAATACGTCAGCTCTGACAGAGCTGTTAAGATTGATGTTATCAGGACTGATCTGAGAACTCAGTTATGCCTGTTCCCAGTGTTTAATCTTTCCACGCGTTGACCTCCCGTCTCCAGTGGAGGCATTTGACGTCTCTTTATGGGCACTGACATTTTTTCTGCAGAGCTCCACTATTCCGAAGGGGACCGTAAAAGCTGCTGCATCGAGCAGTAATGTTTGCACATTTTACACTGTAGAGTTACAACGGAGAGTTGCATGGAGATGATAGTATTTGTCAAATTCCTTCATCCCGTTATCCTTTCTTCCAGCTCTGGACAGCCCATCAGGACTGGTAGTGATGAACATTACAGACTCGGAGGCTCTGGCAACCTGGCAGCCTGCAATTGCCGCTGTGGATAATTACGTTGTCTCCTACTCTTCTGAGGATGGTAAGAAGTGTTAGTGGTGGGTCGGGGAGCTGTGATTCCAGGAGGACAGGCCCAAGAGGGAGCTGTCACTAAGAATGCTAAAAAACGTCAGTTTAGTTAATTCTTTCCTGATTCAGGCATGAACAAAGGTAGTCTTGAGCTCATGAGCTTATTCTTGAGAAGGTGCAATAATTCGTATGTACACTAGAGAGTGCTAACACTCTTGGAGAGCGCTCTGGCGTTGCTCCAGATTCAGCACAGGGGTGAGCAGAGAGATGGGCTCTGAGCTTCACTGCTTCACCCTTGCTTCCAGATAGTAAAAAAAAAAACAAAAACGATCACCAAGCAGAGCACGGAGCTGAACACACCACGGCATGTCGGCATGACCGCCTCTCTTCTGTCTTTTCTTCTTAGAGCCAGAAGTTGTACAGATGGTATCAGGAAACACGGTGGAGTATGACCTGAACGGCCTTCGACCTGCGACCGAGTACACACTGAGGGTCCACGCGGTGAAGGACGCGCAGAAGAGCGAGACCCTCTCCACCCAGTTCACAACAGGTGCTGTCTCCCACCTCGCTGGGAGAGGAGGCGAGCTGCCGTCTCCTCCGATCCCACAGGGCTTACTTTCCTCTGCTACCACGACGCCAGCCAGCACGTGCATTATTTGCTAGCAACTTGAATTTTGAAAGCATTTGCACCACGTTTTTAATCATAAAATTTAGGATGGCTTTTTTTTTTTTTTTTTCTTCTTTATTTTTCAAGTTCTGCAGAGGGAAAGCGTGCTTTCCTAGCCTGTGTTCGTATCCTTCCCGTAACCTCTGTGCTAAACTCTGTATCAATGTGTGACTGTAATTTGTCTGCTCTCTCCTTCAGGACTTGATGCTCCAAAAGATTTAAGTGCTACTGAGGTTCAGTCAGAAACAGCTGTGATAACTTGGAGGCCTCCGCGCGCTCCTGTCACTGGTTACCTCCTGATCTACGAGTCCATTGACGGCAAAGTCAAGGTAGAGCGCTGGTATCCAAACCTGAAGGGCGGTACCTCAAAACTGGGCAGCAAAGATGCGCCAGAAAGGGTTCTGCTTTTCAGGGAAGCAGATTGCCTGAGCACGCTGAAAATCAGTGCTTTAAAGCTGCACACGCACACACACACACACACACACAAAAAAAAAAGCTTTTTGAGGTCTGGAGAGTGATATTTCCAGGCTTGTCCTAAAGGATAATCCTGCTCAATTGTTTTGTGAGTTGCACGGAGTCACCTACAGTGTGTGTATTCAAGACATGTAGACATTTGTGCTGGCCTGCTTTTAAACCACACAGCTTACAGGCTATGTCATGAAACATTCATCTCCAGACAACTTTCCTGAAGAAAGTGAGCATGACAAAAACCTCTGAGGAATACAAATTTTGTATGGAATAACATAAATGGTTAAAAATACAATGATAGTCACCGCAAAAAGAAACTAAACTATGTTACAGTTCCACTTGGTATGATTTTCTCACCCAGATTTCCTTGTGTTGTTTATCCTCCCCATAGGAAGTTGTCCTAGAGCCCGAGACGACCTCCTACACTCTGCCAGAGCTGAGCCCATCTACCCAGTACACAGTGAAACTCCAGGCACTGAGCAGATCACTGAGGAGCAAAACGATCCAGACCGTTTTCACCACAAGTAAGGACCTTAGAGTGTGTAAGCAGCTGAAAGTGCGAAAGTCTCATTCTTCTGGAGTGTCATCTGCTTCCCCCAGACTGGCAGGATGACTTTTGTTCCTTTATATCCAGCCACATTATCTCTGCAGTCTTCTTTCTGATGAAACATCCTGCCTTTCCCATGTAAAATGCTGAAAGGGACGTTACATCAAAAAATCCACACTGACCCCCTGAGTTATCTTTGTACCGGAGCATAGCAATCTGTTAGGACAAATCTGCTTTTTCAGTTGAAATGAAGCAAACCACGCCCAAACACACACACAGATCTGTTCAGCAGTCTTCAGAGCTGAATTTCTGGGCAGGTTTTTTTTGTCCTCTTTCTGAGGTCAGTTTGTGCACTGTCACACTGCTATGTCCATTCCAGCTCCAATGGGACTGCCCTGCGGCAAGCTGAATTCCAGAGCAGATTGGATTCTTTGAAGGGCACTTCACAGTTGACATATTTGGCAGTCGTTGGTCTCATTGACACATCTTTTGATGACAAGAAAAATAGAATATTGTTTAGTATTAACTGTGAAACCTTGCCTGTCATTTGTCTCCCTTTTCACAGACCTAGCAGCACTTTCAGCTGTTTTCATTGCTCCCTCTGCTCTTGTACCAACTTCAGCCCAAGGACTCACAACAGTGCTCATGGAAGTCACACAGCCCCCAGTCTTCTCCCAGCCAGTCCCTGTGTAAAGCAGCGTGGCACCAGAAATAAGAGAATTCATCTGCGTGTGTTTAAGAGACATTTGGCAAACTGACATGGGTTGCACCATTTAAACATTGAGCTGGCAGAGGTGCTCCCTTCATGACAGGGAGTAGTTATTTGGCATTCATGGTGCTTCCAAAAGTGTAGACAGATGTGCAAAACCTTACTCAAAAGAAAAATGTACATCATCTTATGTTTATTGTAATTTCTTTTGTATGTAGGCTAGCAATTACGAGCCAGTTTCTGGGCTCTGTACATGACTGTGCCATTGATCACTATGAGTCATTTGAGTTCAACAAGTTAATTATAATTGCTGATCTCTTAAGGATTATTTTCTATTTTCTTTTTTGCGCAGCTGGTCTTCTTTATCCTTATCCTAAAGACTGCTCCCAAGCTCTCCTGAATGGGGAGGTCACCTCTGGGCTCTACACTATTTACCTGAATGGAGACAGGACACAGCCTCTGCAAGTCTTCTGCGACATGGCTGAAGATGGAGGTGGATGGATTGTGAGTAAGGGGGGGAGCCCATGCCACCCTGACATGATCTGCCTGTGCCAAGAACAAGGGTAGCAGGTCCCATCCCTGCTCTCCTTCAGCACTGCTCGTAGAGCTCTGTTATCAGAGTATCAGTGGTCTCTCTTTGCTGGATAGAGGGGGAGCTGAATGACTGTCCTAGATACCTTAAAAACAGATAATAAGGTGAAACGAGGGGAGACTGACTAAATTTAGAAGGGGAGTTTAAAGATGCAGAGAATAGGAATGGGAAGACCACATTACCTGAGGGAGTCTGAGAACGCGACAGAAAAGACTTACTTAAAAAACATAAGGAGCGTTCACCAGACCTGGTACGATTCAGTAACTGCAGTGAGACTGGTGCCTGAGTGATAGGGGCAGGGGAGCAGCAGTGCCAAGCTCTGCCTTGGTAAAAGCTGCATTGCTAGCGCTCCTTCTGTCAAAGGCAGTTTGACTGTAACACTTCTTGCATGCTGTGGCTGTAGGTGTTCCTGAGACGCCAAAATGGAAAGGAAGATTTCTACAAGAACTGGAAGAATTACGTGGCTGGCTTTGGAGATCCTAAGGATGAATTCTGGATAGGTAAGTGGCAAGAATTTATCTTACTCCAGAAAGCCCAAACAAAGCCCTGAAGACAAGGAGCAATTCTGAAGCCTTCACTCAACTAGTGAGAGTATTTAAAGAGGAACACAGTCCAGGAAAAGGAGGAGAAGCACAGCATGCTGCAGGGGAGGCTGAGATTGACAGGCCCAACCCAGCCCCCTTCATAAATATCACACCACTTGGGTCACCAAATGTAACAAACCGATGTCACTGGTGCTCTGTAAGAAGGCAGAACCCAAGAAGCAACTGCCAGTGCTCTTCTTGCTGTACTCCTAGGATATGCCCAAAAACACCTAATGAAGTTAACTGGGGTAAATAGAAGTAAAAAGCAAATGTTCAGAGGCTGGACTACATTTTATTTGCTCATAAATGGTAGACAGTGACGATCACGCAGCACTGGTTTGATTGCTTTTCCCAAGGGGCTCCATGCTGCTGTGATTTAAAGGGCTGAGATGGTCTCTATAACTGTTCCTTTTTCATTTTGCACTGACATTACCCTACAGCTTAAATAGCTTATCTTCCAAACCAGTGTTAACATCCCGGGCTATCTATCCAGGCCGGCTTGACGCCCTTTATAGGACAAATGGATCATTCTCATATTTCCACAGGTCTGGACAACCTCCACAAAATCAGCTCTCAGGGCCAGTACGAGCTGCGCGTGGATCTGCGAGACCGAGGCGAGACGGCTTACGCTGTGTACGACAGGTTCAGCGTCGGAGATGCCAAGACCCGGTACCGGCTGAGGGTGGATGGCTACAGCGGCACAGCAGGTGAGCTGAAATTTGTGTTACTTCTATTCTGCAATTTCCTCTCGGCTGAGTCAAGCTTCCAGCATGCGCATGTTGCAGATGAGGATCGCAGCAGGTCCCTCTCTCTGTACGTCAGGCATTTGAAAATATGAACGTATCAATAGCTTTTATGTTTCCTTTCTAAATCCTGCAGTCATTTAGGTGCCACTTTTTATGGCGTGCTTGTGACAGAATATAAACAAGTGTATTAAACAGCCACATATCTCATTTGGTCAATACTTGACTGTCATTGACGCAGCTAATAACAACAGGGCGCAGTCTTCTCTCTTCAGTGGAATATGCAGCAGAGTTCTGCTAGGACATGATTTGTAATTTTGCTGAACAAAGTGGTTTGAGTTGCCTTCAAGAAACAAAAATTATGTGCTTCCTTCTGAAGTAAAACGAGTCAGTGTTGAAAAAACTTAGATACACAGCCAGACGCATGGTACAGCCCAAACGTTTTGTGCAGAATGATGGCTCCCATGCAATCTAAACCACACAAGCTACTGACTTTGCTTTTTCTCTTGTCCTCTCCATCCAGGTGACTCCATGACCTACCATAATGGAAGGTCCTTCTCCACTTTTGACAAGGACAATGATTCTGCCATCACCAACTGTGCTTTGTCATACAAGGGTGCATTCTGGTACAAGAACTGTCACCGAGTCAATCTGATGGGCAGATATGGTGACAACAACCACAGTCAGGTGAGTTTGGTGTCTGAAGGCTTCTATAATGTGTTAGAAGGAGAGGAATCACAGTTGTCTGTCTGGTTCAGCTAGCCAGAAACCCACCAGCCAAGCTCACCCTCCAGAGGAAAGGATAATAGGGAAAGATAGGAACAATTGCTCACAAAGCAAGAATGCCATGTCAGCTGGAGAAGTATTGTCGTTTTTTTATGACTTTCTGTGGACATCTCTAAAGTCTGCAGGGAACAGTCATAGTTTTCATATGTGAAACAAAACGCTTTTCTGCCATGAAGGCCAGGTGGAAAGTGACAGGTCTGGGAGACAGCTTGTGACTTTGTTTGTGCAGGCTGTGCGTGCTAGTGGCCAGAGCCTTGTGCTAAGTCTCTTTGATTTGTTGTGTCTCTATTCCCAAGTTAGAGTGGTAATGCATTGGCACAGGCTGCCCAGGGAGGTGAGGGAGTCACTGTCCATGGAGTTGTTCCAGAACCATGGAGATGTGGCACTGAGGGACATGGTCAGTGGGCATGGTGGGGTGGGTTGAGGTTGGACTTGGTGATCTTAGTGGTCTTTTCCGACCTTCCTGATTCTGTGATTCTAAAAGCTGAAACAAACAGTAAAGGCTGACAACAGGGGAAGAAGTGAAGAGGATGTGTGACTTCTCATGCTTCATCTTTGCCTGTGCAGGGTGTTAACTGGTTCCACTGGAAGGGCCACGAATACTCCATCCAGTTTGCAGAGATGAAGATGAGACCCTCCAGCTTTCGAAATCTGGAAGGAAGACGAAAGCGAGCATAAAGCCTTGGGGTGGTGAAAGGGCTACGGGCAGGGCAACGCGGGGAGGGACAGAGAGCGGGGGGCATGGGGGGGGGATCTCTGGCATCACTGGGGTGATGGGGGTGAGGAGCTGGTAGTCGTACCAAAGCACCGCGACCCTTGGCGCAGCAGCCCGAACAACGAGCCTTACGTGTCCCAGCGATTCCAGCAGAGCAGCTCCGGCTGCCCGCCACCAATGTCCTTCACGCCAAAGACAACGATCTCAAGGGTTGTATGCTGTTTTCTTCATTTTTCTTTTCTCAGCCTCTGGGATGAAGTTCTTCCACAGTCTGACTATCTCTTGGGTGGCCCAGGGTAGGGGAGGGAGAACAGCTTTGTATATTGGTAGTTTGTTTTAGAACCAGCCATATTTTTTACACACGGAAATGTGTATGATTAATTATCATTATTATTATTATTAGATATAATTGAAATCCTTTGGTCGTTGGAAAGCCTTTTTTTATATATATATCAAGTACCACAGAGAAGAAGGGGGGGTGGGCAAGGGAAAGCAGTACATTTTTAAACTTAAGCAAAAAATTAATATTATTAATATAATGACAAAGTAATAATAATAATGATAATAATAAGCTAAGTTTTTGTCATTTTTAAGAGAACAATGCTTTTGGGAACACAGCAGGACAGTGTCTGATTGTAAATTTTTTTTTTTTAAATAAAAGCACAATTACTTTTAAATAAATTTCTACCTTTTTTTCATACTTGTTGAGTTTGTGCATGTCCAGGGTAAATGTACTTACATGGGGAAGTAAAAGGCTGAAAATGATCAGGCTGATGAGCCCATACTGAAAACTGTTCCTTTTGTTAGTGGTTGGCTGTAAGTATTCTGCTGGGTTTCTTGCAGTGGAAGGTCCTTATGAATTTGATTTCTTTTAGAACACATTTCTTCTTTTTTTTCCAACCCAAAGGCTTTTACATGTTTTTCTCAGTGTTACTGACCAACGCTTGCTCCATCTAGGTGGGAATAACTAACAAAAGAAAACAAGGAAAGCACAGAGTTGTTGTTAGGTACCATTGGTGACTTTGAACACTTGTGTAAATAAAGGGCTCTCTTTTTGTATGAATGAAACCTTTGTGTAGTTCCTCTGTATCAAGCTCTTCAGTTGAAGACAATAAAAGATCTTTTGTTTTATCCAGTCTTCCTGCCTTGCTTTAAGGTTGTGCTCCTCAAACAGGGCAAATGTTTCGGCCCCTTCCTTGCCAACTGCAAGGTAAGCTCAGGTATTGCTGTTTTCACACGGTATAAAACGTGTGTGCACAAGAACAGCACTTTCTCAAGAGGGAAGGAATTCTCAAGAGGGAAGGAATCACTTCACCACTGGGTTCTTTCTTCCTAATTTCTCTTCTTCCCACATGCATATGTCACTGCAACCCTTCCATTTCAAAGCGTCAGCTGAGTGTTAGCCCTTGGGAATGGCTTTGTCCCTGGGCCTTCTTGTCCACAAGGCATCACCCTAGAGGGTGTGCACTCCAGGTTGGGATTTACTGCCTGAGAAAGGATAATGCCCAGCTGGGGAAGCAGGAGAAGGCCCTCACAGAATCAGTGAAGCACTGGGGGTCTTCTTATCACATGGCTCCTATGCCAGAATCTCTTGGCACTCTCTTCCCCCATCATAAGCACCTGGCTGTGGTCAGCTGCCGGCAGATGGCACACAGAGTCTGTCTGTCCTGGTCTGTGCTGCTCTGTTTAGCAGTGCTTGTGAATCCTGCAGCTATCCAGGTCCAGACATTGCCATCCTTGACGGTCCTCTAGTGAATGTTGCTTGTTTTGCACAGGAAACACGAATCTCCTTTGACCTTTCAGAGCCTTGCCAAGGGTCTGATCTGCTGCACCACATTCAATTCATTCTCAGGAATCAACAGCCCTTCTTTGCTGTTTGTCAGCAAACAGTCAGCACCCTAAAAGAGAGCAACTCCAGTAATGAAGAAACAAGCTCCCCTCTCAAGATGTTCTTTGTGTTATTAGGAAATTGCACTAAATTTATAGAACTGGGGCTTGAAAGCTTTTGCAGTCAGTTTGCACATGGTCAGAGGAAGAGTTGACATTTACAAAGCAATTTCCTTCCTTCTAGCAATATCACAAAGCTGAGTGTGCATGGCTGTGATGTCCTGGTGCTTGACAGATCCCAACAGGACTGCTGGAAATGGGCTCAGATTTGCACCTTGCTCCAGAAATGACATGTTCACGCTGCACAGAAGAATGATGGTATTTCCTGTAATTACAGACAGGTGCCCTGCTTGGTATATTTCATGATTGCTACTGAGGGAGAGAAACTGGCAAACCTTTGAAGTAACTCATGCTAAAACACCTGTCTGAGCTGACAAGTGCGTGGTTCGGTACCAGAGGGCTCCACCATGGGCTGTTGTATGGGTTGTTTGGTTTCTGCTTTTTCTTTCCCCTGCATTCCTGTTCATCACCAGTAAGAATGGCTTAAAAACACTCAGGCTTGAAATTCCTTTATAGACCTGCTAGGGGTGCTCTGAATGCCTGCCTGCCATAGTGCTGGGGTGAACGCTTCCCCATCACTTTCATGCGGGAGCCCTAAGGGGGCAGGAGGGGAACAGGCTCCAGAAGTTCAGGCAGTGAGACCCAAGGGCTCAGAGGTACTAAAGGAGATATTTTGGGAAGGGAATGGGATTCATGGGGTTAGGACAGTATCCATAAGGGGTAGTTTCGAGATATGCAGGTAGCAAAGCAACTTTTCCAACCCCCGTTGGACTTAACCATGCTCCTTCATTCAGTGTGCATGCCCAGCTCTGCAGAAACCCTTTCTCAGACTGTGGCCCTAGCAAGACCTCAGATTTGGAGAAGACACCCTCTCCAGGTGCACCACGTCCAGGTGCAGCTCCCTTAGCCCTCCTCCTGACACTGCTCTGATTCATTAATCAAGGGAATGCATTGCATCTGTTCCTGGGCTAAATGCAACCACAAAACCATCTTCTCTGAGCTTGCATTAGTGAGCAAGTAGCTCAAACCCTTGTAGTGATCTGTAACAGGAGGCAGCTTCTGTTTTCCATTTTTCCTGTGCAGGGGGATTGCTTCATTCGAAATTACAACTTTGAGTTGCTTTGCTTCAAGAGAACTTGGGTGTAAGCAGGGCTTGAACAGCGTGTAAAACTGTCAGTCAGGTGTATCCTCTCTTGAGGATTTCCTTACCGTTTTCTTTGAAATAGTCTGCTCAGAAACCCTCCTGACTCTCTTTGTTCATGTGCCTTCTTCTTGGGTATTTCCCCTGCAGCCTCTCCAGGTAAAGAAATCTCAGTGCCATGGCAGCTTTGTGTGGGCACATCATATGTTTTCTCTGATAAACAAGGCACCGTTGTCACTGGGAGACTGCAAGCAAATATCAGAAGCAGGAGCTGCGTGTGCAGTGTTTGTTCTTGGAAGGCTGATGAGCCTCGCTGTAAAAAACACATCTTTATCAGTCTTTCCATCTAGAGAATAACGTGACCTCTCTGTGGTGAAGAAGTCAGTTTAGGTGAGAGGGAGAGACACTTCTCAGAAAAAAAATAAAAAAAATAAAATAAAAGACAACATAAGAAGAGCTCTGGCTTTCTGGGTCATCTGCAGACACTCACAAACCCTCCCTGGCTCCAGCCCACAGCGTTAGGAGCAGCATTGCAAAGCTGATGATTGTGCATTGAGGTGGGTTTCACTTCACTGGGTGAGGGATTTCCACAGGTTCACGGTGAGTCCCCATCTGGGCTCGTATCGACCGCATTCCTCCTGCAGGATGAATCAGGCCTATTTCATTCCGCAGTACGAATGACATCCCACAGGGCAGACGGAGCAGGAAAATGAAACCACCTGCAAGCCTTGCAACACCTCTGTAGTTTAAAAAAAGGTTTTCTGGAGCTAGGAGGAGTTGGAAAAGAGAGAGAGGAAATCGTTCCATTGCAGTTAAGCAGACAAGCTGATGTTCTACCCGAGTGCATCATCTCTATCTTTCATCCCTTCTATTCCTACACTGAGATACATGCACACTCAAAAACCCACTTCACTGCTGTCACCTTTAAAGTATGGGGAACTTGTGGTCTTACTGAGACGGCATCTGAGAAGTTCCTCACGTGTGCCATTTTTGGGTGATGCTGGGGATAACGCAGTGTGTTAATGGTTGAGCTGGGTACAACATGCAGCATTGCTAATTGCTGCTGTCATTCCCAAATCCATCCCACCTGCGCTTGCATTGCAGCAGGGAAGATTCAGCCCTGCTGTGCCTCCAGGGACTGGAACCATTGGGAACATATGGGTCAGGATGAAGGCTGAGGGCCCGATCATTTTACTCGTTCACCTCCTTGTCAGGTACTTTCCTCAGAGGAAATCATTCAGCTTCCTGTGTCTTTACTGTAAATTACATGCTGCGAAGAGGAAAGAGAGAGCAAGACAGACAGACAGGAAAAAAAGCACAACACAGGGGTGGTTCCAGTGCAGACCATCCCTTTCGCTGGCAATTCTGTGTGTCCCGTGGCCTGAGGTTGTGCAGAAGGGGTTACAGACAGCAGCCAACCTGAAATTTTGTCCACTGCTTAAACCGAAACTGCTTCAAGACTGAAAGTGCTCGCTTCCTCCCCGCCCTTCCCCTGCCTCTTTACTTTTACTTTACTCGCTGCCTTGCCCTTCTATTTCTGTATCTGGCAAAGAGAGAGGAGAAGTGATGTGTTTGGTCCGAGTGGAAGGAACGATTCCTGCCTGTGTCACTAGAGAGCAGAATTATCCAGATGTATTCCTGCGGATGATTTCCACTTCTTCATCAAACCCATTGTACAGCGCTGAGCTTTGGGAAGAGCTGGGACTTTCTTATTAAATAAGACATTGCAGGTTTCAGTGCAAACAGGATGCTGATTGCAAAGAGGGCATTTAGCCAAAAACGTTATCTTCCCTAGAAAAAGGTTTTGAAGGGAAATTTTGAAGCCCCCACAGAGAAGTTTCTAGCCCATTATGACAGATGCACAAAGTGCAACTGGCTGAGATAAACCGAAAAAAATTCCAATCCTACTCTGGGTATGCGTGTACCCTGAACCAGTTGACTTTTCTGTGGTGAATGTGTAGTGGCATGGGTGGTGGGCATGGTGGGGATGGCCTGGTGGTTGGAATGGATGACCTTAGAGGTCTTCTCCAACCTTAACGATGTGATTCTATGGTTCTAAATAAATAGTAAAAACGCGTTGCAACCCCCACGATGTCAATTCTGATGTTTTAAGGATAAGCTGCACGTATCCTCAACCTTGGTGAGTGGCACTCTGGTATTTTGGCACCCATCCGTTGGCCCAGAGGTGTGTGAGGATATCCCAGCCGTGGATATACTGGGATTCCCGGGAGAGAATGCCCCAATTTCATGTGTGTGAGTGGAGTCTGTGCTTCCAAGAGGCCTTCCAAGCGATCACAGTGTGCGTCTGGGTGTGTCTGCCCTTTAGCCATGCAGCCCTTCAACTGCCATCAGTGCAAGAATTCGGGTAGGAAACTCCCTGGTAAAACCCCAGGTGCCAGAGGATGTAAAAAGTCACTTGAGATGACACATCCCTGGTCACTTCTGTGCCACCCCACGCTGCAGTGCTGCAGGGTGCCATCCCTTTCACTTGCTTGCTTTCCTGTTTGTCTTGCACGGGCTCTTGGTGTTTGTCAGGGCTCTTGGGCCAGGTCAGCATCCTACAGCTGGACACCATCCTTCACTTCAGCCTTGAGGCAGCTCTGTTTCATCAGCTGATATATATTTGTACATACATGTGTAATATATGTGTGTGTCCACATGTATCTGTATATACCTAGGAATTATCTGTCTGTATATGGATTTGCCCACAAGTTCACTGTTCACTGCAGCATGTGTGTACACATACACATGAACAAAGCGCACATATACATACGTGCACACACACACATATATATTTATAGTGATAGGACAAGAGGGAATATTTTTAAACTAAAAGAAGAGAGATTTAGGTCAGATGTTAGGGGGAAATCCTTTACACAGAGGTGGTGAGGCCCTGGTACAGAGAAGTGTGGGTGCCCCATCCCTGGAGGTGCCCAAGGCCACGGATGAGCCTGAGCTGCTGGGGGGCAGCCCATGGCAGGGGTTGGAGCTTGATGAACTTTAAGGTCCTTCCAACCCAACCATTCTATGGTTCTGCAATTCTAGGGTTATACATACAGCCTTTGCAAGGCTGGGATGTGTTCAGCTGAGTGCTGTGGGTATAAAGACCATAAAGTGCTACCGTGGTCCACCAAGGAGGAAAGTGGAAATAATTGGTCAGAAATATGGAAATAAAGTGAAAAAGAAACAATTCAGCCACAAGTATACCAGATGAGATAATGTGCTGATGTCATCAAGAACAGAAGGGGAAGTGTCCTGTAAGTGACCTTTATGCTCTTTAAGGGCTAGCTACATGCTGAAACCCACACCCATCAGCATGGAAATAAGGTTATAATGAGACAGCAGGTGTCCCCCCCAAATCTAGAATATCCAAGCCCCGTAACACACACATCCAACAAAGACGACTTGGAGTTACCAAGTAGAAACTGTAAAGGGGCAGAGTTCTGTGAACAGTTCTGTCTGAATAACCAGGCCGCTTGCTTTGAGAGGGATCAGCAAGCACCTAACTCTGCAGAACTGAAATAAAGAACTTAGTGTGGATTCCAACCTTGGGTGCTCATTGGCTTTGCACACCAGGAACAAAACCTATAAGGGATAATGCCATCAGCTCAGCAGAAATCTCAGTATTTCTTCTTCTAGCTTATAAAGGCACCAGCGTGCTCTTGTTTCTGCTGATGTGTGATGCAGGAGCTCAGCAGCCCCACGTTATAGCAAGCAGAAATCACCAGTGCTCTGAAATAGTGACATTTTGATGGATACTTCTTTCCACTCAGCTGTTAGTGTGTGGTAAAAGCACATTTGTTTTTACTGTTATGGTTTTTATTGTCATTATAACGTGTTTATGAGTAGGAATTCTGATTTCTGTAGCAATCACTTCATTCACTTATGTATATGCTTCAAAGTACATTGCAGAAAAAGAAAGGATGAACCAAAGGAACAGTAATTTGTGATTTTGGCTTTGTTGAATGCTCCTTAAATTTTGCTTCTCTTGGGGAAGGATTTAACAATCCATACTTCTAGAGCTTCTCTCCCTGCTATGGTTTTGGCAGTTCTCATCCATCATTCCATCTCGATAAAGGAAGGATTGGGGAGGCTTTGCAACATGCTCAGTTCTGGAGAAGTCTGTTTTCTTCATCATGGCTGAGCTCTGAGTAAACACCACCTGATCGTGTTACCTCTGTGGCTGCCCAGGGAACCTTACAGTGCAGCAAAGATGGAGACACATGGCATCTCTGAGACAAGAGACCAACTTTTCACTTCAATGGGAGGCAGTAAAAATGAAGATATCTCACCGGCTCTATTATGAAGGCAAGAAAACCAAATGCAGCTGCAACTAATGGGCAGTCTGGAGCTAGCATGGAGCAAAGCATGGGTGAGCTCTGCTGTCAGAACAGTTAGGGCCTGAAGTGAGAGTGTGTACATTGTGTGTAATCCTGATTTGATCGTGGATCTGGGGAAGAAATAGCAGAAAGGACAATCGATATCCCTGCTCATTGCAGGGGAGTCGGGCTAGATGACCTTTCAAGGTCCCTTCCAACTCAAACAATTCCATGATTCTATGATGGTTAAAAAGTGGCTTTGATTCCAGCAGAAAACCAAACTGAACACATGATGAAGTCTAGGGCTTCCGTAGCAAAGAGAACGGAGCATCACGTGCATTACTGGCCAAAGAAACCTCAGCTGCTCCATCCCAGCTGAAGCCAGGACATTGGTTTGCAGTAGAAGGCCGTGTGATAATCTGCAGAACCAACTGCTAGGGCTTTGCTCCCTCCTTGGGGATCACATTTCCAGAATGTTGAGGGTACAGCAGATTTTGGTGGGGGCTGTTGTGCATTTGACATTTTAGGAACTAAGGGCACTTTGCTAAGTGACTGTCTAGAGATATAAACCTCTGCACTGAGTCTTACTTCATGTCAGCGGAGTGTTGAGATAAGTATGCATGTGCCTACAGATTAGGACTCAGATTGAGAATATATGTAACACGAAACTATTATAATAGCGGGTGTCATTCCTGCTAGGAAATCACTTTTATTTTAGTCAAATAGGTATATAATTATAGTTTTAAAATTTTCTGTTGGTGATCTGCATGTGTGAATACGTGTGGGAAGGTGCATCATATATATATATGTATCTCCCAGCAGGATGTCATCTCTGTAAGCAACATGGCAAGAAATAACCCATCATCACAAAGTATTGTGAGTGATCCTTCAGTGTTAACAACAGCTTCTAAAAGGAGGAGTATTGCATGGAGCTTTGTGTTTGAGCGCAAACACTTTGCAGAAGGCTTCTGTTAGTATTGTTGCTGGTCACAGTGCTGTATTTTCTGGGCTCTGCATGGGCAAGGTGAGAAATAATAAAGGGAGGCAGACTGTCACAGAGGATTTTTAGCAACCAGCACTCACGTTAATCCTCTGACCTAGTTTCTAGAAGGCCTATATAAGGAAGAATATTCTCCACTGCGTGAACAGCTAATATGCAGTGCCCACATTTAAGACTTTGGAGTGCATCAGTTCTGAGATTCATCTATCTCTTCCTGGAAAAAAAATAAAGCACAGAAAGCAAACTGTCTTCAAAGAAAATTCCCCCCGCCCCCCATCTCACAAAAACTTTATGTCTTAGCAGCATTGTGAGTTGGCACCATGGCCCCGAAGACTGTGCTGTGTTTGCCCACTCGTGTATATGTTGCCAGATGGACTTCATCAGAAAGGAAAATTCCTCCCTAAAACGAGCCCAGTGCATTTTGGTGGAGTTATTGCAGAGTTGGGTCACTGAGAAGCACATATAGAGAGATATCTGCAGCCATGAGCACAGCCTGGGCATCACCCTACTACACAGAATCATAGAATCATAGAATCATGGAATCATAGAA
>NC_034424.1:2397304-2435068 GCF_002078875.1 Numida meleagris | reverse complement strand
CACCTCCAGGGGTGGGGTATCCACAGCCTCTCTGGACATTCTCCCTAGCAGACTCTTTCCATGCTTTATTTGATGCTGTTGACAACTTGAAGTCTACGGACTCTGTAGGGCCAAGCCAGATGAAGACCTCTCACTTCAGCCAACCACTTGAATTCACCTGAATCTCAGGCCACTCCATTCCCACATGGACAGCATGAGAGGTCTGGAGGCTTCTTTCTTCTGCAGGACATTCCCTTTGTCTCTCAATGGGGCTGAAGGTACTCAGCAAACCAGTACAAATTTTAACAAGTTGGACTTAAAAAGCAGGAAACCTAGAACTATTGTCCAAATCCGATCTTTTTGGCCAGCTTTTACATCTGACAGCTCTTATTCCACTGCTTGTTCTAGCTGAATGTACAGCAATACATGGCACTGGTGCTGTTTTTAATTTAAGTTGAAGGATGTGTAGTTAATCCTTGTAAGAGGCATGAGTTTATTTCTCATGTCATTGCCCTTTCAAGAGCTGGTTCATACACTCTAGAGTAAGACACATGAGAGTGTTTTAATGCTTCTTACCCATCAATCAAGAAAGAGGTATAACAGTAATTATAGAGATGCATCTGCCCTTGTGAGGGCTGCAGCCTGGCTTGTAGGCTGAGGTACAGATAAGTTAGCTCAAAACAATCTGCTCCTCAGGCTGAGGATGTTTTCAAGGCCATTGGGAGAAAGTGAAAACCCACTGTGTGGTGCTGTGGTTGGGGGAAGAAAGATGATTTGGTTCATAGATCACCTATTACCATTGATTTTATAACTTTCTTGCTTTCTTCTTAGAAGAACACTTACACGAGAAGGCTGTCCTTATATCTTTGCATGCATTACTGCAAAATGGCACAGCCACTAATGGGTGTTCCCTAGGGGCGCGCGGGCATGGGGAAGAGTGCAAAAGAAGAGCTACTCACTGCCACTCTGTATTTTTAATGTTTTCATACTCCTTCTTACATTAAATTTTTCATCTCTAAGATTAATCTGATGGAAAACGCTTCCTGCTGGAGCCCATCAAGCACAAGGGACAGCAGCCCCACAACAGACCTTGCTCCTGGCGATTTCCATTTTATCTGTGTCAAAACCCAAGCACAGAGGCATTAGATGTCCAGTCCAATGCATGCATCTACCAGAGCCAAAAGCATCACCTTCCTGCCTTGTCTGCCGTCCTGATGCTTGAACCACCCGAGCATCTCCTCTTGACCTCAGCTGTCTCCTTCTCTGGGCATACAGATCAGCCTGGCTCTTTCCTACGGTGCTGCTGCAATAATTTCCACTGAATGTCCCCTGTGAAAATAGAAGGAAAAAAAAAAAAGAGAGAAGAAGAAGAAGATACGAAGATACCTAAAGCATTATTTTCAAAAATAAAATAATGAGCCCCAGGGGAACATATGACACCACCACCTCCATCCTCTCGCTCCGTCTGCGCTGTTGTGTACAAGCATACGCGGCTCAGTGGGAGGGACTCTGCGAGGAATTTGCCACAGGTGCTGGTAAAAGCCAAACTCATTTTTCTTGCAGCTCTGCAACCCTCTGCTGCACCGGCGTGTGGCGATGCCTCCGTGTGGCTCTGTTCAGACCAATGGGAGGATGGCGGATGCTCCGGTCATGGCCGCGCTGCGATTTTTCGCCCTTCTCTAACCTTTCTCACCACCTATCTGTTTATTAGGTCTTTACAGCACTTGCGGGTTTCTGTAAAATTGCAAAACAACGAATGTCCCCTGGTTCTCAGGAAGCCCTACAAAACCACACCAGAAGCCTGACAGCACAACTGAAGCGCGGTGACACCGTGCCCTGCCCCTTCCTCCCAGCCCAGACAGGCACACGGCTCCTTCGCCCATCATCTGTGGGCTGGCACCAGCAGTTGCTGTCCAGGTCTCACTGCCTTGCAGGTTTAACACTGAAGAGCAATTTTGGGTTGTCCTTGTTATTCTCCACGGGCTGAGCCTTCAGGCTGTTCCTCCACACATCTGGGCTCTGCCCAGACGTTCCAGTGACCCTTTAGCAAAAGCTGAGTCATTGGGGAGAGACAGCGGCTTCCAGGGCGTTCATCACCTCTTCCTCAAACAGGTACAAAACCCCTTCTGAAAAGTGCCTATTTCTCACTCTCTGTTACAAGATAAAGAGTGCGATGTGAAGACAAATCCTGTAGCAGATGTCTGCTGATGCTGTAAGGGCTGTCAGACTCTGGTGGAGTGGAGTGGCCTGAAAGGGGACCTTGCAGAGGGGACAGTACAAAGAGGGTTAGGGGATGCAATGGATTCTGGGTTTCACTGTCATCCCTAAAAGGGGAAGTATGAAAGGGCACTATGAAGCATTGAATGGATGAAGTGAGGCAGGGATGGATCCAGTTCTTTAAATAAAATAATAGAATTGTGAAGTAATAGAATCTAGAATCACAGAGTCCGGAATCATAGAAGAGCCCAGGCTGGAAGGGCCATTGAAAGATCCTAAGGTCCAAAGTTCTGTGGGAAAAGGGAGACTGGATGAGCTTATCTAGCCTCTAGGTAAGCTAGATGAGTATATCAAGACAAAACCTCTCTTGATACAACTTCTGCTCATTGCCTCTTGTCTTCTCCATGTAGGTCCTTATGAAGAAAGGGCTTCCATCCTCTTTGCCCAGCTTTAAGTACTGGAATACTCTGATGAGGTCCCCACCCTGAGCCTTCTCTTTTCCGGAGTGAAAAGAACTTTATGACCCTCCCTTGGACCCTCTCCAGTCAAATCTAAAGGTCACTCCAGGAAAAGAAGTCCTTCAAAACAAAATGTAAAAGAAGAACACATTTGTTTTATAAATTGCACAATGAGATTATGGATCTCATTGGCCTCAAATAGGAATCAGATAACTCAGATGAATGACCACTATAGTTTGTCTGTCGCTTATACTCTCTCCCAAAGCATCTGATGACTGTGATTGCAGATGGTGCATTGGACTAGATGAATATTTGGTCTGACTGTCAAGAGCCACTTAAAAAAGCATTAACAGAGGTCACCACCCACTGTCTTTAGCCACTGTAATGAGTCAGAGCACTGTACTCAATCTGCATCTACTTGCTCCAAAATGTTTTGATGTACGCACAGGTCACACTTTTCTAGTTCCTATTGTTACTGATGTTTCTGGGCTAAAAATAAAATTACAGCTTCCGCCTTATCCACCTAATATTAAAAGCATTGTTGATCTCTGGCAAGGTCTGGGTCATCTGTGGCTGAACTTGCACTTATTTAATAGGCGCTCTCCTGCTAAAATGAATCCCACAGAGGGGATTTTAACTTGCAGTTAATTGCAGGAAATTATTATCAGATATTTCCCTACTCTTTCATTCTGCTTATGGTATTACGATTTGTTCATACTATTTAATAATAATTTATTGAGGATGGGAGAGCGTTGCTCAAGTCTGTGCTGTGAATTAGTCAGAGAGGGAGATCATATCTGCAGACGTTTACTGTGTTCATTAGTATCTTCATCACCAAGTTAATGAATGAGGAAAAATGCTTGATAGAATATCAAACCCACCTCAAGCTCTGGCAAGAGCCAAGCCTGTCAGAAGTGTCAAAGCAATTCACCTTGGCTCTGCTTGTAACACTCTTTAATCCTGCTTACTTCCAGCACTTCCAGAGGTTTTCAGCGCTTCGTGGTTTCACCAGAGCCATTCAGCAAAATTCAACTCAAATTCATGAACTGACTCGGCCAGCCCGGAAGTGCCTTTTCCAATGAACTGATGATTCATTGACCCATCTTCTCCCAGCGTTAGAGCCGCAGCATTTAATGGAAGCTCTTTGCTCAGAGCGATGACTACCACAACCGATTCCACCGTAGGAGTGCTGAAAGCATAGGAGTGGGCAGAGCAGCCTCTAGGACTATCTTCTTGTGGTAACCCGAACGCTCACGGCACCTCCTCCACTACCTCCTTTCAATTAATCTAACAGATTTATTGCCATCCAGCCCCTGCTGGGTGCTAGGGTTAGAACCACCAGCCCTCACAGTCTCCTTATGATTGGGATGTGCTTTGATTTGTGGGTCCATCACATGAGCTGTCATTTTGCTTTCTGCCTGTCTAGTTTCCTTTCCTTTACACTACACAGTCAGCTGTAGTTCGGGCTAAATATTCAGATTTTGACATTATCTAGGAAGGGAGGAAAAATTTCTCCCCTGCGGCCTACAGAAATCTCTCTTCTGCACAGAGGAGCAGTCACAGCCAGCTCAGGGCACACAGCCTTGGTGGCCTCACCACGCTGCCTTCATCCCCGCTCTTTGCTCCTCCTCGGTCCTCCATGTGAATGTCCTTTCCAGCTCCAGACCACAACCACACAATTTCTTCATCCTTGGTTTGCCCACCTTGAGGCTCATGCCAGGCACCCCATAGACCCAGCTCCCCCCTCCAACTCTGCCACTTCTGCGTGTTGCATCATGTAGGAAAGAAGACAATCTCTTGCTAACAAGAGCCTCATCCCGTGATGCTTTAACATAGCCACCAACAGTGCAGGGTGTGGCTGTACAGTGAATAGTCACGGCCTTCTGGTAGCCCTATACTTAATTTCCAGTGAGTCCCAGTGCATTTGACAATGCTGCCATACGAGATTTGGTGGTAGCAGAATTGGGAAGCCCATTCCCAGACTGTCAGGGACCAAATCTTTCAGGCACCTCACCCCTCGCTTACAGTTTCAGCTCCTTACTTCTCCTCCAGCTCTGCCTGTACCCCACCTGCTTTGCCTGGTGGTGGTCCCAGAGTCCCCATGTCTTCGTACACTGTCATCTGATACTTATTACACTGAGGTGTAGAAATGTGTCACAAATCAAAAGTCCCTTTCTTCGCCACCAGAATGTAGCAAACGGAGATCAAAGGGCTTAATTTTTCCTGTAGTTTCAAGCTGAATAAATACATAGAATAAATAAAATAGTATCAGGTTAAGATTTCCAAAACAACGTGTTATTTTTCTAGAAAAATGATATCATTCTATTCCCCAAGTGCGGAAATGATATCTTTCAAGCTTATTAATATGTTAAGGTGTTTGGTTTTTTTAATGTTCTGAAAAGTTTTATCAGAACGGCCACCTTTCTGTAAGAGGATTTTGTTTTCAACGAAACAGCATTCTTCAATGGTGGGGAATCCACCATTCCCTGCTAATTGCATCTGCTTTGGGCTGAGACTCAGGAGAGCAATGCCGGTGTGCAGTATGACTGTCACACGTCACATCCTTCAGGTTAGAGCAGCACTGATTCTCAGAGTTACCATGAAGGCCACTCTAAAAAAAACTCTCTAAACCCTGCACTGGCTGGTTACTTCCACAGTGAGCCCCAAGTATGCTGTGGCACCATGACCCTTCCATGGGATCAAGTTTCACCTTGGGTTTGGTGAACCTACCGGCACTTATCTACTGGCTATTGCTTGCTGGAACTCTGCACCATGCCTGGACATGCAGAAATGCCTGTGGGTGCCTCAGGAGCACCACCTCCAGAGTCCTTGCTCATGCCATCCATCCTTTCCCTCTCTTCATGGAGCTCTTCTTCATGCACCAGCACTGATGGGTTTTGCCGCCCAACACTGGGGGTGCTTCGGGCAAGCAAGGACAATTCATGCACTTCAGGCTGGAAGATGGAGTCTTAACGACATGATATAAACCAAGCTCAGTGCTTTAGCTTCCTATCAGACTTTGTATTGGCTGTTTAGTCTGCACATTCACGGAACTGTCTTGTAATATGCTTGTACAGCAACCAAGACTGCGTTTTTCCATTGCTCGCTTTTACCACAGGACAAACAGGGCTTTGCTGAGGCTAAAAAATTTTTTTTTACACGAACGCACCAACAACACCGTTCAGCTGCTTACCGAAGCTTTTATGTCTCATTGCTATTTTTAAGACTATGCGGTCTTTTGTGTCTCTGTCTTTTGGCAAGAAAAATGCATGTAGCAGCGTAGATCACATCGCAAAGCGGCAACAATCACAGCTACACATTAGTGGTTGGGCTGTGCTGTCTCCCCTTCCTCGGAGATGTGCCTGAGCGAATGACCTATATTTGGTTTGTGGCTACCTCCTAACTGATACGTCTTCGTATTATTCTTCATATTGACTAATAATAACAACAACAACCTCTTTGTGAGCTGTTTACCACCCACTTGTATCTATCCCCGAAAAAACCCAGAGGAAATAACATGAGGTAACATTCTGCTTCTATTTATAATCAGAAGAAAAAATGATTCCCAGTAATAAAGCAAATAGATGTTTATCTGCTACAACAGAAATGTTGAGTCGAGTTTTTGAAATTCCAAACTTGAAGTTTCCTTTGCTTGTATCAAAGCTGTTTCATCTTCTCTCACAGCCTACACCTCCACCCCCTCTTTCTCACTGTCCTCACCCGACTCCTTCCCTCATTCCCTGGCTTTCCTGGCTGATCAGACACCCAGGCTACCCAGTGTCGGGGTTTACCCACAGCCCTGGTCTGTGATGCTGTCTCCAAACTGGTTGAGATCATGGTAGAAAATCCACGGCACCTGGCAAAGGCTTCAGAAAGACACTCCATTAGTCACTTCTCCAGGCCCTGCCTCAGTTCTTCTGTCTGTAAAATGGCAGAAACTAGGTAGATCTTTCTTGTAAAAAGATATGAGCTGTGGGGAAGAAAATGCTGAAGATAGTCATACTGCAACTGACCAAAGGCATTAGCATGCCCTGCTCACTGCTAAGTTCAAACGTGTCGCTTTGCAGCACAAGCAGGCAAGTTCAAAGCAAGCACCACTGCCTCCTCACGGAGTGGTCATTGCCTCTTTTCCTAACCTCTTCCCTTATGCTTTTGGCCTATGAAACTTAAGGCAAAATCATCACCATCTCACCTGAAATATTCAAGAAAAGGGTAAATGTGGCACTGAGTGACGTGGTGTAGAGTGCTCACAGGCATGGGGTGATGGCTGGACTAGATGATCTTAGTGTTCCTTCCAACCTTAACCATAGAATCCTTAGAGTTGGAAGGGACCTCTGAAGGCCATCTAGTCCAACTCCCCTGCAATGACTCTATGGTTCTATGATTCTTCTCTTTCAAGGGATGCTGACAGATGGTGAGGCCGTTTGTTGGCCCAGGGCAGTGTGCTGCTTTCTCCTCTCTGCTGCTGGGGAAAGCAGGACTTGGGGAGGGATGTGGCCCTGGACACTCATCAAGGCCATGGCACAGCCCAGGCGTGGAACCAACTTTCCTTTCAATCTGAGTTTTACTCATAGGCTAACCCCCACCAGAAAATGGCTAAACCAAACCAAAACAAATCAACTTGTCAAGACACATCCTGAAACTACCTAACTACACTTGCAGTGGCCGCAGAGGTACAGGATATTTTTACATTTTTGTGGGTGTCTCTAACTTTCAATTGTTTGCTGTGCTTTTTTTTTTCACTCGAGGCAATGTTTGAAGTTGCAGTTTCCCATCCTTCATGTTCTGAGAAAAATCCTCCGTTACAGATCTTTCCTGCTAAATAGTTACACGGGCACGTGAGAAAACGATTCAGCATCTAGAAAAAGCCCTTACTTAGAGAAATCTGAGCAATTTGTTCTACTTTTTTAATCAGACTGAGGGATGAAGATAATTGGGGTCCATGTGAATTTAAGATGAGAAAATGAAGACTTTTACCAGTAGAAGTGAGAGTTAATAGATGAGGTGAACAAGCCCCAAGGCTTTCCTCTTTCCTGTCTTCCTGTCTGGCTGTCTCTGTTTGTTCCATAGAAATGAGAAACAAATCCATGAGGCTGAGGTTAATTAAACATTGGCATGACTCCTTGAAGGAAATGGCAAGTCCATCATGACTGTTAGACTTTGAAATGAAGGCTAGCTGTCTTTTATAATGAAATCTTCAAGCCTAGTCAAGTTTCCTGGTTCAGTTGTGCTCAAAAAGATAATTTCTATGGAATTCAGCAAGAGAATTAGTACTGATGTATTCTGGATGACAGAATTGGTTCAGTAGGTGAGACACAGCCTTCAGATTTAACAAAAAAAGAAAAACCCACATTTGCTTATATATCACATTAAATGCATTATATTTCATGAAAAATTTTCTACAGTACAAGATACGTCTTTCATTGCGCATCTTCTACCTCACTGCTATTTTTATTTATCTGGTGTTTGACTATCATGAGTTTAAGGCTGAAGCTATCATTAATGTGCATAGTAATTTGAGGTACAGGTGCTTGATTAATTTCCTGGCCTCACTTAGAAGTGATTTCAGTTCTGCTCTCTACTGGAAGAAGCCACTGTTAATCAATGAGAGAGAACACCAACAGAGTCTTAGTATTTTCCTATTCTCTTTAAACTCTGAAATATTCTTTACTGTAGAAAGAATAAAAGATGCAGACATGTCTATGCAATGCCACAGCATCCACAGATTTCCAACCATAAGAATCTTTTGTTTTCTCTGCCAGGCATGTAATCAAAGCTATACTAACAAGACCTACACAGGGACCAAAATCAAGTCCAAAGTTCAGGAGCAAAGGAGGACCAGTCAGACAACCTATTTGCACTTAAGGCAAACTGGCATTGGCATGGTGCAGAGAGCTGTCTCTTTGCAACCAGACTTCTCGATGCTGGCTGTTAGAAAAGACATGCATTTTCAACCATTTTATTCTCAGAAGACAAAAGAGCATAGATAGCAATTCAAAGTTCTTTGGGACGTTAAGATTCATACTTTTTTTTTTCTGACTCCATGAAAATTTCATAATGAAACTCCAAAAAAATGAGATGAAATATACGGTTTAGTCTGGAAACCATGAGCAATTCTGTGGTTTTGCTTGGGTTTGTACCGAAACTAGTCAAAACTAGGTAGTTTCTTCTCATTGCATCTTACCTAAAGATTTTGAATTCATTCATACCTGAAACCGAGAGTGAAATTCAGGGGGCATGAACCCATGTAGAGAAAAAGGGTTAGCATGAAACCGCAGGTCAGGTTTGCACCACTTTGAGATGCATCGTGTTTGTTGCTGACTCATTGAACCATGGCTGGTGCTTGGTGGACTCCGTGACTCTTTGGCTACTTGGGAATTGTCAAGTTACTGTGAAAAAACACCTACTTGTGTGCTACTGTTTTCAAGGCACGGCTGAGGCTCTTCTTGCAGGATTCCACCTGTTCTGTTTTAATCATCTGGATATCCTTGTGTTGGTTGGAAGGCCTCTGCAGTGGAAAAATCTGGGGGAAAAACATGGAGAAATGGTATTGCCATGAAAACCCTTAGTGTTTGGTATAGTGCTTCATGTGGATGAGTTTTCCTCATTGTCCTTGGGACTTCTCAGTGTCCAGCTCTTCTGAGAGGGTGAAAAAATTGCTTTCCCTGCCAAGTGTTGCAGACCAGAGGCAATACTGTGACATTTGCATAAAGACATCAAAGAAAAATAAAGCAACCAAATTTCATGAAAAGAAAATAATATCAAGAACAGACAGACAAGATTAAAATTTTCAGCCTAAGCCTGCATAAATTGAGACTGACATTGCTAAGGTTCCTGGGTGATATTAATTCAAAGGAAGCTGAAGTAGAAATGATCTGAATATCAATGGAAATGCACAGAGCTTTTGTATGCAGTGGTTGGAATCAAAGGCAGTAATACCAAATTTTATTCCAGGGAGGGCAGGCAGAACAGGATCCATGTTGGTGATGTCCTTCTTGTGAATAAGAAATACGGCTTTGATAAAAGCTTTGGGCATTTTTAGGGTAACTGTTCTTGTGAGAATACTGTCAGATGCAGTATTTTGCCTGATATTTATCTTTTTAGGTGCAGAAAAGAACAGTAGTCAAGGCTATAGTCTATTTGATATTGCTTTTTCATCCTCTTGTGACTCACACATAGGCTTTATTTCCTTTTACCATCAATTTTTTTGTGCAGCTTTGAACACATCACTTAAGCTACAGCTAAGGTGCCCTGGGCTGCAGCTTTGCTGTGTGCGCTCAAATTCCTGAGCCACGTCATGTCAATGCCATAAAGGCTCTTCAACGAGCTCTGGTTGTCAGATGTTTTAAGTCGGAATGAGCATGGGCTTGGGGGAGTCTGCTTTCCAACTGCCTTAAGTATGAGCTATAAGGACAGTCCCACCTCAGACTGGGAGGTGACCTGAGATAGCTCCATCACGAACACTAGAGTGTAGTAGTGGCTTTTGCAATCCCGTTCCAGGGATGGGAAAAATAAACAGCTTCCCCGGATCTTCTTTGAGAGGAAGAGTGATGGTGTTTCATTATTTTGAGGAGGATGAACTCATGAAATCTTTCAGCTTGCCAAAATTATATTTTCCCGCTGTGTTTGTGTTCTTGCTGTGATGTATGGACCATTCTTCAAGCTAAATGTGACTTTGACTTCTCCCTTGTTCACATATTATTTCCCAATAGGGCTTAATGTACAAATGCCACACTGAATAGGTTATGTGTATTTCCCTTTTTATAAGACAAAGGGAGATTTATTAGCCAACAAAGACCAGCTTTCTGGTGTTCTTTATTTCTAATTTGCATACATTCCACCACCAGCTAAATTCAGGTGTGATGTAGTTCTGCCCTTCTAGTGGAGTTCAACCAGAGAGGATTCTGATCCCATGAAGGTTTTATTATTTTCCATCTGACCTCCAAATCACTTCTCTCTCTCCTCAATCAAAAGCTTTCAATACACTCCCTGTGTGCAAGGAACACAAATAACAGGTTTTGACATAACCGAGACCAACAATTCTTCACCTCAGGACCCCACTTCTTACCACAGGCAATTACTAAAATTTCATGTTCTGAAATACAGCTCTGTAGCACAGTTTTGGGTGGCTCCATTTTTGGGTATGCCGCTTGAATCACACAGAAATGGCTTGTTTTCCGGGATGTGATGGGCTCCCTGCTGGACATGAAGATTCTTCCCGTGTTATTTCACTGAATTTCAGGTACCCAAAATCTCCAGACATGTCTGAAAAATCACATTCTAAATAAGCTTGCATTTTTTATTGAAGCAATGTTTCTAGCTATCCTATTTCTTACAGCTTTGTGACTCACGTATTACTATCTTCACCTCACTTCCAAATCATTATTCAGAAATCAGAGAGAATTAGTATCCAGGAAAGAGCAATTCTGTTTTGATTGACTCATAGCAGCAAATGCTGCTGAAAGATACCGAAAATTTTCCAGAAAAGTTGGGCAGCTCCTTCTTTGGGTGGGAGCTTCATGGGAAGAACTGGGATTCCTGAGATTCCAGCTGAGCAGATGCACTCTCTGACAAATCTGTGGAAGTTATTGCACTTTTACAACTGTTCCATTTGTACTGCTTTATTATTGCATTTTATTATCAATCTCCATGCCTCTGCTTTCTACCTGAGCTTCCAGAGAGATGGATGGTACATATCACCCCCAGTATAAGAAGATGTCTTTCTCCCTGTAGCCAATTTTCAGCTAATTTAATTTACCTCTTTTTCTATTGCCTTACAAGGCTGAGTGATATAATTCTTTTGAACAAGGAAAACAGTTGCACAGCATGAATAAACACTGCGTAGCTTCCCAAGGAGGTAATAGTGTGCAATAGCAGCTCTAACCTATCTTTTTCTCTCTTATTTTCCTCCTGTCTGGTGTCTATTTTTATTCAGTAATTTTATTGGAGAAGCAAAATGAGAAAAGAACATTGCTATTCTTGGAAACCTTCCAATGTGTTGCAAGAGCAGGAGAAAGCCTGGATGAGAGACATGCAGAGCCTTCCTCGGAAGGCTGTTTTACAGCAACTGCCAACAATATCATCACAGCAGTGTTGGGAGTGCGATGCTGGAGTGTCATTTACTTCGTGCGTGACTTACCTTGGATCAGGAGGAAATGAATAGGTGCAGCTTCTAATAAATATTATATTAAAAAAATCTTTGTCTCGGCCAAATTGCTGACTTTCAATGGGAATTCCATAACAACCATCCCACCCAACAGGGAACGTTCCCTACCACACCTCAGTAAAGGCAAGGAAATGTGGATGAGACCTCTTTCATCCATGGCTGCGAGCTCATGTGCCACTCCTATGGGATCCAGTGCTGCAGTGTTTTTGGCTGCTGCTCAGCAGAAGGACCCTGCCCCATCTCCCCTTGGTCAGGATGAGGCGTTGGGTACAAACACAACAGCGAAGCACAACACAGCAGCATGATTCATCGGAGGAAACTCAAAAACCTATGATTCATACCTTGAGTGCCAATGATGTTTTGCACTAACCTCAGTTTACTGAGGTTGCATTTCCATTTCAAGTGATTTACAAAGCATCCGCATGTGCACTTGGGTGCCGTTCAGCCTCTTTGAAGGCAGGAGCCTAATTGCCCCATGTTTGCTTTCTGTGACCCTTAATTGGGGCACAGCTAGGAAACATTCACAGTAAATAACAATCCACTGTGGTGAAGACCTTCTCTTAGGTTTTGGAAAGCTCAGGACAGGGCGCTGGTGGCAAACTGTATGGATGTAAACATGAAGGATGGTTTGATAAGAAACAGATACCGCTATGACTGAGGATAAAAACAGAAACTCCCAAAGGCATCTGTTCTCTTCACACCTCTGGATTTCAGTGTCGCTGGGCCACACGTCTCCGAAGAACTGGCCTTTAATGTCTGTCAGAAGGGTTTTCAGTTCTCACAGACTTCAAACAAAGGTGAATTTCCGTTGACCACATGGATGTACTTTCAGTTCTCAGCAGTTTGGTTCCTTTCAGCGAAGTGGAGATAACTAAATATTAATTAGGGGCTGAGATATTTTGTACTTTTCTGCTAAAGGCACTCACTTGAAAACTCTACCAAGAAATCATTAGAACTGCTGGTTTTGTGGTTCACTTGTTTTCTCCCGCGCTGTCCTTTCAAGCAAAGCTCTTTGCTGCAGAGGATGCAGCAGGTGTATCACGTTAAGAACCAATGCTATTTGGCCTCTCAACCAGGGCTGGTGAGAAGGCACATGCCCTCAGCTCTGGAAAAGAAGCATAATCAGGCAGGTAGTGTGATAACCCTATAGAGAGATGTTGTTGGATGTAAAGGGTAACGGAGCATTGCGCTGAAGTTATGTTTGAAAGTGCATCACCACCAGTTTGACAGGGAGGTGAGGTGGTTATTTACTGCCTGAGACAAAACTGCAGTAGAAGCACCCATTCATCCTGCACTGTTATCCTGCTTGAAAATCACCATCTGCCTTAGCAGCACACCTGCCTCAGCTGAGTAGCATTTCCCTTATCCATTTCAAGGTATTTCACCTTCTTCAGTGAAAGACGGGACTTATCTATTCATCCTGCTGTTACTTGGGGCAATCTTAGCTGTTTGCTGCCTTGGAAACCTCTATTGTACAATGTTGTTGCATGATTAGATGCTCTGTGTCTCCTAAATATTTTTTTTGTGATCTTCTCAGCAGATCTCAGCATTGCTTGATCACAAAAAACCTGTCACTTTCAAGTGCCATGCTAGTGGGCTGACTGAATTTACTTTAGAAATGAACAAGCCAGATTTAATCTGGATTGCTCCTCTTAGCACAGGAGATAATTTTTTCCCTGTTTCCCCCTCTCCGGCTTTCATTGATCTATTTTTCTTTTGTGGTTATCAGCACTGCAACATCTGCTTTTCTACTTACATGTAGGTTTAGCACGAGTGTTCTGCCCTTGTAGAAGGAGCTGACCATGCACATCTCTGTGCAACCAAAAAACCTGCAAGCTCACAGCGCTCTCCTCATGCCACTGAAGATGATGTGACATTCTTAAAACTACGACACCATTACTCTCTTGTAAGTCATCTTCCTTGCTGAGTTAAATACCTGCTCAGCCATGAGCAAGAGGTGCTTAAGGTCTTTTCAAGCATAATAGATGCTGCCAGTCACTGCAGTTAAGCAGAATTGGATTAAAACAGAAACGTACTACCTCTGGTTTGGGAGTCTCATATGCCAAAGTCAGAGGAACTTGGATAATTAAACTCACTAAATAGCTTTACCTGCTTTTTCTGTTCTGACATCTTTCCCAAGGCATCTCTAGTTGTTCTCTACTGAAGGCAAGTTGCTAGGTTAGATGGACCATTGGTAAGATCCTGCTTGGCCATTCCGATGAACTTATATCACTGAACTGTGGACTGAGAATAGCTAAGAGACAAAATACCCCTCATCATCTGGATCTGTTACAAGTTATCTGGCTTCAGTAAATACGAATCAAAAGAGGACATGCATTTAACTGCAAAAATTATCAAAACAACCAAGTGTCTTTGGAGTAGTCAGAAAGCAAGGATTCACCTCACATAAAAGTGCAGGGTTAGGATTTACTGGAGAGTCCACACTGGAAAGGGGTGGAAACGTTCCCAGTGGAAGAAATCTCATTTGGGTTCTGTGAGAAACCCCATGGCTAAATGCTAGTCCCCGTCTAGAACAGAGGAGAGAATCATGGGCAAGAGAGAAACCAGGATTAATTCATCAGCTGCAAATAAGTCAGAGCATGGAGGTGAACACAGACACTCTCTCTGGGCACACTGTTCTCTTGGCTACTTTGATGTGACCTCTTTCTTTCTCTATCTTTGCCTAAAATTTGCATCCTGTACCGCAGACACCTTCCTGACACATTTCTGTAAAACACCTGCAGATTTTCGGAGGCAGGAGCAATACCAAAGAATGGAGACTAGGTAGTGTAATGCCCATCTAGAAGAAAGGATGAAAAGAGGATCCAGGAAACTGCAGGCCTGTCAGCCTGACCTGAGTATTGGAGAATGTCATGGAGCAGATCATTTTGAGTGCAATCACACAGCATGTGCATGACAAGCAGGGGAACAGGCCCAGCCAGCATGGGTTCATGAAAGCCAGGTCCTGCCTGACCAATCTGATCTCCTTCTGTGCCCAAGTGACCCGCCGAGTGAATGAGGGAAAGGCTGTGGACATAGTCTGTCTAGACTTTAGTAAAGCCTTTGTCTCTGTCTCACACAGCAATCTCCTGGAGAAGCTGCAGCCCATGGCTTGGACAGGTACACTCTTTGCTGGGTAAAGAACTGGCTGGATGTCCAGGCCCAGAGAGTGCTGGTGAATGGAGTTACATCCAGCTGGTGACTGGTCATGAGTGGTGTTCCTCAGGGGTCAGAAGTGGGGCCTGTCCTGTTCAGTATCTTTATTGATGACCTGAACAAGAGCAATGAGTGCACCCTCAGTAAATCTGCAGGCAACACCAAGCTGGGGGGAAGTGTGGATCTGCCTGAGGGTAGGAAGGCTCTATAGAGGAGTCTGGACAAGCTGATCGCTGGAGTGAGGCCAATGGGATGAAGTTCAACAAGAACAAGTGCTGGGTCCTGAACTTTGGTCACAACAACCCCATGCAGCATGACAGGATTGGGGCAGAGTGACTGAAAAGCTGCTTGGAGGAAAAGGATCTGGGACTGCTGATTAACAGCCAGCAGAACATCAGCCAGCGGTGTGCCCAGGTGGCCAATGGCATCGTGGCTTGTGTCAGCAGCGGTGCAGCCAGCAGGAGCAGGAGGAGATCATCCCTCTGTATGGGCACTGATGGGGCCGCACCTCAGTGCTGTGCTCAGCATTGAGACCCTCAGTACAAGGAAGACAGTGAGGCCCTGGATAGTGTCCAGAGATGGACAACAGAGCTGTGGAGGGTCTGGAGCATGAGTGTGATGGGGAGTGGCTATGGGAGCTTGGATGGGTCAGTCCGGAGAAGAGGAGGCTCAGGGGAGATCTCGTCTCTCTCTACAACTCGTGAAAGGAGGTTGTGGCGAGGTGGGGTTGGCCTCAGCTACCAGATAACAGCGTTAGGACAATAGGGGATGTAGTTTCAGGTTGGATATTAGGGAAAACCTCAGAAGGAGTGATGAGATACTGGGCACAGGCTGCCCAGGGAGGTGGTGGAGCCACTGTTCCTGGAGGTATTCAAGAAACATGGAGGTATGGCAGTGAGTGGGGATGTGTTGATGGTAGGACTTGAAGATCTTAGAGGTCTTTCCCAACGTTAATGATTCTATGATGTCTGAATACTGAGCGCTGGAGATCACAGTACTGGGATGCTACAGAGAAGAACAAGAGGTTGCTCTGTGCAACAGGAAGGCAGTGCTCCAGGCAACACACTGCACCAAACTATAGCTGCACTGAGTATAAAATGAAACAAGATTTGCATAGCTCTCTTTTTCACGGAAAGCCAGTAGCAGGGAGGGGGCACTGATCTTAGTAACTATTCACCTTCTGACATCAGAAACCTCTGCTGCAACACACAAGACTGCTGTCGCGAAATCCCTGATCACGAACATGAAGCTCCTTCCCCTCCTCACAGCTGCGACCTGCTTCACGCCCCCAGCTCCCTCGTTCTTTGTACCACAAGTGATGAAGTTTTTTTTCCAGATCACATGAGCCAGGATGAAGGGGAAAATCCTGCCAGGAACAGAGACGGGCTGCGACCTGAACCCGATCAAGGGGAGATACAGACCAGTACCCTGAGAGCTATATAAGAAGCTGCTTGGCACAAGAGCAAACACTTTTTCAGATGAAAGACTCTCATGAATCAGCCATGCATGTGAATGAAGACACCGTTTCAAGGAGGCTTGGAGCCACTAACAAAACTTTTTTGTATTTCATCATCGCTGCCCTTGTTGCGTTACTCGTCTTTGCGTTGGCCACCATCATGGTCTTAGTGATCCGGAGGACGGTAAGCAATTCTCACTTCACTCATTGCCTTTTTCTTTTCTTCTTATTTATTTATTTTTAATATAATCTTTTACTTTCCAAAAATTATCCCCAAACTGGAAGATCAGTCTCTGCCCCCTGTTAATGAGCGCACACAGGAATTAGGGGAGAGAAAGACACAACAAAGAGGGAGAGGAAAGAATTTTCAAAAAAAAGAAATCCTTTCCCCATGGGTTAATTTCTAACATGTGGTTTCTTCTCTGGGAATGGAAGTGGAAATCTCGTAATGCAAGAGTCAATCCACCCTCTGTCCAGCTAGTTCACAGGAGAAGTGGAGCGGAGGCACATCAGTGCTTCAGTGTGTGATGCCTGGTTTATGTGCCTTTGTCTGTGTGTCTTCTTTGGAGACAGGAAAAACTTCACCGGAGTAAAATGCCACATTAGAAATTTTATAGCCTTTGAAATCTTAACACAAAAATCTGAGTGCTGAAGGCTCTCCACAATGATTCAAAGAATGAAAGCACCAGCATGGGGCTGCTGAAGGAGCTGGCCATGAAAAACAAAATATGATCTCGCAGCACAATATTTTCTCTTACTAAACTGATCTTGTGCAATCTGTGTGTCTGTGTACGCACATTACCAAGAAATTAAGCCATTAAAGCTTGACTGATATTTCTTTAAGCTGTACCAGTGAGGAGTCATTTACCTGAAATCAGTGCTCTCCCAAAAGGGAAGCAGTTTGTGCACAGTTAGAATGAGACACGGGGGGTTTCGGGTGATAAATACTGGGATATTAAGGGCGATCTTTAAAATAACAGCTTGGATAATTACAGAATTGCCAGAGCTTTCCTATAGAATTAGGCTTTCATTTGTGCTTATTATGAAAGTAAGCATTAAATTACCTCTCCATCAGGATAAATGCAGTTAGACCAGTTGCCAGAGGAACAATATTACTGAAAGAGTTGAGATTTTCATTTAAAAGAGTAATGACATTATTGCAGCTGCTTTGGAAACGCAGCTTGGCTGAATGAGACGGCAGGAAGCTGAGGGGTGATAGAAATGTGAGAAACAGAGCAGCAGTTTTACAGTGTGAGGGGAACTGGGCAGCAGAAACATGGCTTGCTTCTTGTTCTCGGGGAAACAAGAGACCCTCAGTGCAGAAGCAGCAGTCATTCTTTGTCTATGGCTGTCTTGAATTGATAGACCAGGGAAAAAGTGTCAGATTCTGATCCTGTGTGAGAGGCTTCTCAAGAATCACCAGGGCTTGCTCCAAAAACAGTTTGGCTCCTGGTCACAATGGCAGTGTAAGGCTGGGCAGAATCTCCTTTGGGGAAAGCAGTCATGGCTGGGCTGAGCATCCCGTGGCACTGACTCCAGCAGCTCAGGGCTGGAGGCTGTGCACTTTGGGGAGTCCTGTGGGTAGAGTCCAGTTGCTGTAGGAAGTACACCATCACCAGCTGGCTTCGTAATTTCCTTTGTATCTTCTCAAGAGGGGATCAACTTTTTGTGTTATCAACCCTTTAGGGTGGTCCAGTTTTCTCTCCAGATGTCAGCCAGGTTCTATGAGTGGACCACAGCCACAGTGCTGGCCTGGTGACCCATGTCTTGGCTACCACTGCATTAAGTGGAGGCTTCTGGTGGCATGCAGAACACACAGCCCCATTGCAGGGACATGGAAGCTGACTGCTCGTCTTTCTTCACCTCTTTGATGAATTTACACTTGCCTAATTCAGGGTGAAGGAGGACTCATTGAGAAGGGGAAAATCAAACTGTGTAGAAGCAAGGCTCTTCCCTCACCCAAAACCTAGGTGCTCCAAGTAAGAGAAACATGTTGTGAAAGACCAAAACAAAAAATATCCAATCATTATTCCAAAGCTGTTTCTCTGAATCTAGCATCAGTTACAATACACCTTATTAACTGCCCTGCATTTTCCAGCACCCCAAGAAATTTTTATACCTTGTTTTCAAGAAAGGCATTAGTGCACAGTGTCAGACCCGGGAAGTGTCAACTTGTGGAACTACCTTCAGAGCTGAAGTCAGTTCAGTTCTCAGCTTCCATCCGCAGAAGCACCTGGCATCGGGCCATTCGCTTATCTACATCTCTCAGAAGTGACTTTTGTTTTTCTCTCAGATAAGAACAGTTGCTGCAGAGAAGACCTGAGCTTGCATTTTCCTTCTTAACGCTGTTAGAAGGGCCCCAAAGCCTACACACTTCTGCCTGCTGCAGCCCACTGCTCTTGTACATATAAATATACATATACACACATCTATGTGGATCTCTCTATACATATGCAGAGAGCATATAGATACAATATGATCCCTGTCTCTTAGAGAGAGTGAAAATCAGTGAAGGAGGAAGGATAAATGTAATTGTAGGGCACACAATGAGATCTTACACCGCACTGTATTGGTCTATGCTGTATTGGACACCCAGGCCACGGGGTGCAGCTCCGTGATCGGATTTTGGGTGAGATCTGGGACAGCCCGTCACCGCTCTGCGTTTTGTCGCACTCCTATTTTCAGCCTCCCGAGCACACGGGCTGCCCTACCATGGGCTGCCCTACCATGAGCTGTCCCATCGGAGCCTGCTGGCCCCCTCTGCTGGACAGCCCTGACAAAAAGGAGAAAGCTTTCCCATTTGTGGAGCACCAAAGTGCCATCGCTTTTCCTCCTGCTCGGCCATCCGCGGTCAATGGGGATTAATTAACGTTCCCAGCATCTGCTGCCGGGACCTGTGGGATGCATGCCTGGAGGAGCCTGGGTCCTGGGCTCATTTCTGGGGGTCTGTATTTTGGAGGTGTGTTATCTTGGGCTTGTAAGAGGCACATAGACAATGCATAGGCCTCTGGTTAAATGAACATCCAGTCCTGAGCCCAGGAAAATGACCAAAGGGAACGGCACGGAGCTGTCAGGGCAGGGTCCTGTGGGGCTGGGGAATGGCTGTGAGCCAGAGGGCGGTGGGCACGGCACAGCTCCCCGGGCAGCGTGCACTGCTCACTGGGACACCACCCTCAGCTGTAGGGATGGGGTTGGGTGGTGCTGTGCAGAGCTGGGGTTGGGCTCGGTGATCCCTGCGTGTCCCTTTGAGCTCAGGGTATTCTGTGATTCTGTAACAGCACCAGTGTGTCTCAGCTTGGGAAAATTAGTTGTAAATATTTAATGGAAGGAAGAAAGAAACGACTTGCACTTGCACTTTATTATTTTATCTAATCAAGCAAACTCACATTCTTCTATTGCCAAGTGAAGACTGAGATCCTTCACCATCAACACCCAGACAGCTGCAGGCAGGATGAATTTATTGTACCGAATTGTTCCTGACCTAGGGCTGTAGAATGCAACCTCTTTGAGCTCCCAGTGTGTGTCTTTACATTCCAAATTACACCACTAGAGCAATATGCTTGCTGTTAGAAAACAGCAATGCTAAGTGGTACTTCAAAGAAAACTCTAAAGCTTTATTTGAATGCCGAGTCAGTTGCCACTAAAATAAACTGCATTAGTATTTGCTGTTTTCACCCATGGGGAACTTCCCAGGTGAGGGCACGATACATCAATTCATTTCATTTTTCTGCTGTTGCCCTGGCTACAAAGCAAGCTGTGAGCCACTAGCCCCGTCCTGCATGTCTCCAAGGGAGGGCTGCTGGGCAAATGCCTCCTGACGACAACGTCTCTGTCACTGGGCCAACCACTTGGCAGGCAGCGAGGGATTTGCTGCCTGATATCATTCAGCATAATCCAGCTAGGGATACAGCATCTCTTTGTGCCATGTATAAAGGCCTTGAATTCCTTGCAGAGTATGGAAGTGCTCATACATTGCATTTGAAAGTAACGTTTCCCCATGCCTTGAGTGTGTGTGACAGAGAGCCCAATACGAGGGTCCAGGACATGAGCAGAGAGGATCTGGCAGGTTCTCCTCTGCAATACCATCAGCCAGAGGCGCTCTCAGCCCAGCATCTGAGAAGATGTGCATAGAGGAACCAGGAGCTATTTGGAGGGAGGATGTTGTATAGAGGACCAAGAGGCCTGTGAATGCCAAATTTGCCAAAGAACAGAGCTAGGTTCCTATTCAGCTCCTAACCCAGCAGCCTTCCTGCACATCTTGGGAAGATCACCTGGAGAAAATGTTTGGCCCACAATAGATAACTGTTCCCTGGTTTTACGTAAGTGTGAGAAGGGAAAATAGGCAAATAAATGTGAGATACCCAAATCACGAAGCAGCTACACGATCTCTATCTGTGGGACGCAGCATTTTGCTGTTAGATCAAATGATAACATTGCTTTGCCTGGAGCAGACATGGCTCTGCACTTCAACTATAGCTAGGCCAAAGTCTAATTAAATGTATTCTTAAACATCTAAGGCCACAACATCAGGTATCAGAAACAGTCACAACATGGCTTATCTCACTGTTCAAATATCTTCTTTCTCCCCATACCACACATTATACTTACACCCAGAAATAAAGTGCTCATGCTTTAAGTCCCTTGAGATCTCCAACCCACTGTGGATGAAGTTGTCTCCCACCACGTATGCAGTCTGCCTCATTTCTCCCAGGAGACATCAGAAACAGAAGCAAGACCACAGATGAATCCCACTGGCTCTGATGGGTGTCCAGTCCCACTCTGTCCTTCTCCAAGGTTTGAAAGCCACGTTGGAGCTTTCAGGACTTCTGCTTCCTAAACAACCCCAACCAAAGCCAAATATGAGAGAATTAGTATGTATGTCAGAAAAACTGATTTCTATAGACCTGTTTATTTCTTTTTCTAAAAAAAAAAAAAAAAAAAAAAGCTGTGATAAGGAATGAGTGAGTTAGGAGTTTTTCAAGAAGCATGGAGGTGTGGCACTGAGGGACGTGGTCAGTGGGCATGGTGGGATGGGTTGATGGTTGGACTCGATGATCCTAGAGGTCTTTCAAACCTTAATGATGCTATGATTCTGTGATTCTAATTTGGCTGAGCACAGAGAGCTTGCTGGAGGGCTGTGCTCCTCAGCAGTCCCTGCCCTGCAATGCTCCATCGGAGCCATACACTCCGTGACGCCTGGTGCTGGCTCTGCATTGCCTTCCAGCAATGAGATGGAAACTTGAAGATCCATCTGTAAAGAGTGATCTCCTTGAACACAGAAGAAGTGCTCCACTCCCAGAATAACCAGCTCCTCTCCCACTTCTCTTTCAGGCAGCTGATCCTGCCACAGAGGGCAGCACAGAACGGATCCGCAAAGGTAAGAGATCTAACCTGAAAATCCGTGCAATTCATTCCCTCTGTAATGCAAATATTGCCCGGGATCGTGAGTAAGGCAAGTGTGCACGTCTCCGCATTGCACATAAAGGCATTTCTTGGTGAAAAGCCAAGGCAGTGGAAAAAGAAAGAAAGAAAGAAAACAAGGTTTCGAATTACTCCGTACCTTGGGAAACCATGGCTGAGGAAGTCACGAGCATTTCCGAAGCTGCCCTCAGGTGTCTTTGCAAGAGGGCATTTTTGCCAGATAATGTAAACATCACTCCGTTAGGTCTCGTTTTAAGGGCGGGGTCTTGCACAAGTGGGCGTGATGTCCCCATCTGTGCAAGGCCTGGGTGTAAACGTGCTGCAACGTACTTCAAAACAAGGGGACGTCCTCTTGAACATATTTCTTATTGGTTTGTGGGGAAAAGGAAAGAGAGAAGGGGCAGGTCTTGGAGAGGGAAGTGCAGAAATGCAGCAAGAGGCAAGGAGCAGGAATGTGAACAGGCAGAGAATGGATATAGGGAGCCCAAAACAGGAGGAAGCTTTCTAACTAGACAGCAGAGATGGCGTACCCAGATTCTGCTTTTCCCTAGCATAAATCAGAGGAGCTCTATTTGTCACACTGCCATTTCCTTCTTGGTTCCACGGCCCTCAGCACCCAGCATTCTGGGGTCTTGCAAGGATGATTCCTAGTTGGTGCTGGAGGATAGGAGACAGCATCACCTCCCACTCTACAGATGGGAACGCTGAAGCACAGGAAACTGAAATTCAAGGCCCAGCAAGCCCTTGTCACATAACCATCTTTTCTCCACCTCCGTTTTTTGCACGCGGGTGACATAATGCCGAATTTAGGCGGCGTACACTCAAACTGGGAGAAGTTTTGAATCCAGGGCTCTTCTGTATTGGACTTTCCTCGTACCACACAAAGCTGTCCCTGCACACCACTCCACCCTTTCAGAGAACTTCTCAGCAGCCTCACCATCATCTGTTGTGCTCTAAAAGCCCTGTAGAACTGGAGGGATTTTTCTTCTCCCATTAGGGTGCCCACAAAGTGCTTTTTCTTTTTTTCTATCCATCAGTGAATCTCCTGAGGTCTCTCTCTGGCTTTGTGGTGCTGCTCTCGTGGCTGAGTCCCACCACCAGCTGCAAAGAGGCAGTGAAAGCCACGGAGCAGGGGCCAGCGATTGGCAGAGGAGGGACAGGGGCCATCTCGTAGGCTGGTGTAAATGTGAAGCAAAGCTCAAGCGAAACTGGCGTTCCCAGAGTAGAAAGGAGAAGCCTCGCTAATCCAGAAATGCATCTCAGTATGTAAATACGTGTATACATTTCCAAATCTCGCAGTCTCTGCCAACTGCTCCTTCTGCCCATCAAGGCAGCAGGAGCCTGTTCTCTCCAGGAATTTACAAGGTGTTGTTTCATTAGGCAGAAACCGTTTTGCCTTTGGGTCAATATCAGTGACAGGCTCCCTGCCGCTCTGAATTCTGCTGCTGAATCTGAGATGATGCCATTAGCATAAGACAAAGGAGGGGATGACAAAGAAATGCCACAGGGCGGGAAGGGCTGCTGGAAGCTGTCTGCAATGGGTGCAGGTGCTCTATCAGCCTATCAGGTCCTGTTGCACAGCTCTGGCAGGGTAATGGAGCGTTAAAGTGTGAGCAAATTACAATGGTCTTTTATTTTACTCTTAAAATGCATAAAGCAGAGCTAATTGATTAATAGATCCCAGCGGGTAATTTACAGCAGGGAGCTCTGCCAGGCAGCGTTTGCTGACTCCTAAGCAGGAGCTGCAAGGCCCCATCCAGCAGCTGCAGAGCAACAAATAGGAACTCCACACGGCAGGACAGGGACTGTGCTGAGCCTGGAGTTGCCGTGGATTTAAGTTTGCTTCTGTCTCTATACTAGCGTTGATAGTCTAAATTGGTTCACAACAGAACTGGAAGCCCTGTGTTGAAAAGTGGACAAGCAAGCATGGCTGGCTGGGTGCTGAGCCTTGCTCCAAGCCCTGTCCGTACTGATGGGCAGGGTGAGCGTGTCTGCTTGTGTCATGGGGATGCAGGATCATCCAGCATGCTGATGGTGGGCTTCTGCTGGCAGTCTGCACTGCCATGCAAAGGGACAGTGCTCCAGACAACCAGGCACAGCCACTTCCCGATCTAATTCTTTAATTCCAAAACAGTTAAAAACACTCTGACTGCATGAAGGTTTCCGATGAGATCACGCTCTATTCTTAGCTATACACCGGTGGGCACTAAGGCAGACTTGCAGAAGGTCTGTGTTCCTGACTCAGCTGTCAGCCCTCGATGGATGGGTTTGCAGCAATCTGCTAGCAGTAGCTGAGATGCAACGTCAGCTAATTAAGTGTTGGTGTGAAGAAACGATAGCAGCTTCCTGCAAACCTGTGTCATTGTTGGTGGAGTCCCTGAGCAACAGGGGAAAGGAATTAAATCTGTCACAAAGTAAACGTTTGTGACATATTCTTTCTGTGGAAATATTTCTCTTTGGAAACTCATCTACGCTTCATAAATATGGAATCACATATTAATACGGGCCGGAAGGAAATTATTGGTAGATTAATTTTATAGAGGAAAATACAAGACACGGAGAAATGTAGAATCATAGAGTCATTAAGGTTGGAAAAGACCTCTCAGATCACCAAGTCCAACTCCTACCCATCCCCCACCATGCCCACTGACTATGGCCCTCAGCGCCACATCCCCATGGCTCTGGAGCACCTCCAGGGATGGTGATCCACCACTGGAGGGGTTCAGTCATCATCTCCTCGCTGTCCTCCCCAAGCTTCATTTCCCTTGAAATGCTGTAAACTGCGCTGGTGGCATTTCTTTTTATTTCGAACTACAGAAACATGAAGCCAAATCTGTTCTCATTTACAAAATGAAAACCCTGAAGATACAGATGCTTGCATGCACTCTTAGGAAAAACTTCTCCAAAAGAGTGGTCGGGCACTGAACGGGGGGGTGGTGGAGTCACCGTCCCTAGAGGTATTCAATAAACAAGGAGATGTGGCACTGAGGGACGTGGTCAGTGGGCAATATTGGTAGGTGGATGATTGGACTGGATGATCTCAGAGGTCTTTTCCAATCTTAAAGAGTCTGCGATTCTATGATTCATATATATATTTCTCTGGCAGTGAGATCCATCACTTGTTGATGGGTAGACAAAGGATTATGCAAAGGAAATTCAGCACCTCATTCACAGCTGCAATTGGAAATAGCTTCCCAAATAAAAATCAGACCCTGGGAACTAGAGATAATACAGGTGATGTTCACATCCTTGCTAGCCTAGAGTAAATCAGGTTGAAGCTGGTGAAGCAAGCAGTCTTTCCAGAACTGCAGTAATATATCTGAGTGCAGAGTGACTTTCGATATCTGAAAATAGCCTCTTCCAGCCTGGAATTGTCCAGGGCAAACCACTGAAATCATGGGGTGCTACAGATCCCAGCACAGTGGGCTCTTCAGAAATGAACACCTCACATTTAGAGCATATAGATTTTAGCTTTATCAGCCTCAGTATGTGTGTGTTGTTGAATTCTGCTAGGGTCTATCTGTTCTCAGCAGGATCAGGGCTCCTGAGCTGTGTTTCTCATTTTATCAAAGTTTGGCAAGTCTGGACTTGCAAATGCTAGAGTGCATGGGTGTCCTCCTGAGCAAGCATCCAGGGGAAACTACACCTAAACTGGTGCTAGTTAGTCAAAGTGAGGGCTTAGTTAATTAATAATGAGATGATCAGTATTGCTAAATAATGCTGAATGTTAGAGCCCCGACCCAGGCGCAGAACCTTGCAGTTGGCCTTGTTGAACCTTGTTAGGTTCACATGGGCCCACTTTTCAAGCTGCCCAGGTCCTTCTGGATGGCATCCCTTCCTTCTATTATACCAACTGCACCACTCAGCTTGGCGTCATTAGCAAACTCACTGAGGGTGTACTTGATCCCACTATGTCATTGATAAAGATGCTGAAGAGCAATGGTACCAAGATGGAACCCTGGGGGACACCTGGACATACAGCCATCGACCACAACCCTCTGGCTATGACCATCATCCAACCCACTCTTTATCCACTGAACAGACCAGCCTTCAAATCCATATCTCTCCAATTTAGAGACAACAATGTGATGGGGGACCATATCAAAGGTCTTGCAGAAATCCAGGTAGATGGCATCAGTTAATGTTCCTTTGTCTACTGATGCTGTCACTCCATCATAGAAGGCCAACAGACTGGTCAGGTGCTAGATGAATATATATACACATACATGAAGAGCTCGTGAAATTAAGAAAGAGATGTTTCTGAAGTTTCTGTTTTTGGACATGAGGAGGATCCTCAAAAACGCCACCTGAGGGGCTTTTGATGCCAGGGTAGCAGGCTCTGGGTAGATGCTTTGCTCTGTCATGCCACTTTCAGCTCTTGATTTCACTGCCCTGTATCTATATCTACCTCACAAGTGGAGAAACTGAGGCAACAAGCAGTGAGAAGGATTCCCCAGTTGGATCCACATCTCCTTGGACCTGACTGGAAGGCAGCAGGTCCAGCCCTGTCCTGGAGCATTCAGGTTCCTCCTGGCCAGCAGACACTGCCTCTATAGGTCCTGCTGCTTCAACACAAGGCTCTTCCCATTTCGCACTGCGGGTGAATATTGGAGGTGTCATTGGGCAGCAGCACTGTCAAGCCCCATTGGTGTGGTGGGGAAGAGCTGTGTTATGGGCACACAAACTTGTCCCTTTCCCTGTGGGCTGCCCACTCTGTGGTAAGAAGCACCAGGAAGGCAAAAGTGAATTATCTCCCAACAGTTTCTTTAGGATAAAATCACCGAGATAGTTTCCTTTAAGGCTCCTTCTTTATCAGCAGGTTTCCTTCAGGCAGCCTGATGCCCACATCATGGTGGACATGCAACCAGTGGGGCTCCTTGGTACTTAGTCCCCACTGAGACTTTGCTTTGCCTCCTTCTGACCACACTTTTAAGCTGATATAATCCTATTGACTTCAGTGGGATCAATTCTGATTTACACTGCTACTAGCGCAGAGCCAATTAGGAGATGTGATTGAACACATCCATTGATCAGTCCTGCAGCTCCGGCAATTTCAGTCTCTGCTGGCTTATGCTGAAATGATTCGGATAGAAGAAGCAACTTGAGAAATAAAACTAGAAAATAGTTACAAGCTGCCTCAGCAGAGCGAGGGCAGGAAATGTCTCTATACATTTTTTTTCCATAACTTGCCTTCTCAGAAACACAGCTGATGTCACCAAATAAACGCTTTGAACACACACATATAAAACTTGCTGACATCAATGAACGTAAGTGCAGCTTTGAAAGCGTGAAGCGCAGCCACATCAGTGACGGTTGTTCTTGGGAGATGCCGTGCAGATCCTGCTGCAGCTCGGGGCTGGAGGGGCTCCTGGCAGCGCTGGCTGAATGTGTGCAGGCACAGCGCAGTTCTCACCTGGCAGAAGCTGCAAGGCTGCAGCTCGCACGGTCTGCTCGAGCAGACTTGACTTTACAGAGTAAAGCCCCCACACGGCACCACGTTTGTGGATAAATATCTCCCTTTTCTGAAGGACGTCTGTAATGCAAGTGGGCTCAGGGCGCTGGCTGTGCGTTGCCAGAGGCTCTTGTTACCACTGCTGCTCTTGCTGCCTGAAATAAGGGCCAGAAGGGCTTTTTTTTCTATCCTGCTCCACATCTCTGCGCACTAGCACACTATATTGATATGACTGTCATCAGGAAAGTTGGCTTTGGTTTTTCTCCGGGGATTTCCAGCACAGCTAAGGGAGGTTGAGGCACGACTTACTCATTGTTGGAGGGCAGGGAGCACCTGCTCCCCTAAAAATGCTTCAGCTGATGAAATCAGAGGAAAGTTACTGTTCTTTCAAGACATGCACAGACTGCTTTTCCACCAGAATGAGGGCAAAGAGCGTGCTGTTTCAAATCACCAACCAGTGGGATTTGTGTGTGGGACCCACTTCTCCATGATTTCTCTATCCCCCTGACCAAACATCTCTTAAAATCAGGCCAAGCAGACATGGTAAGGATCTGAGGTTCTCTCTTGTACCTTTAGTTTCAGGAATTCTATGAACATTTTGATTCTCAGCTCACTCTGGATTTAGCAGACTCCTGCTATGCTATTCTTGTAAGGAACAAGAAATCTGTCATCCCGTGCCATGCCGTGGCATCACGATGTAGTAGAGTTCAGTTCTGTGTGCTGACTACTCCCTTGGGAGCCCCTGTAGGTTGGGGAACTTACACCAATTTTGTAAACTGAGTGACAGGAAAATGATTTGTGTACCCTGAGACAGGGGTTTATAATTTGGCAGGACACTGCTGAAATTCCTTCATGCTTTGTTCCTTATATTCAGCTGTAATATAAACCACAGAAAATTCCCAAATCCCCCTCTGAACTGCATACCTTCCCCAGCTGCAGCAGGGCCAGGAGATGTAGAGAGGGAGAGATCGAGGCAATGAGAAATAACCATCCACCTGTGTGCTTGCACCGAGGGGGATGCTCTCTATTGTCCCGAATGCACAACACGTCCCCGTGTCCATATGCACGTGGGCTGTGCGGGGATGTATACAAACAGAGAATAAAGGAGGAATAATTAGTGCCTTTCAGTGAATGCTCGGTGTGATAAGAGGAGGAAAGGCTTAGGAAAAGCAGATGGGGACACGAGGCACTGGCACAGGCTGCGCAGAGAGGTGGTTGTGCCCCGTCCCTGCAGACACCCAAGGTCAGGCTGGTGGGGCTCTGAGCACTGATGGAGCTGTGGGTGTCCCTGTGCTCTGCAGGGAGTGGGACCAGACGGCCTGGAAGGGTTCCTTCCAACTCAAACAATTCTGGCTGGAAGAGAGGTGAAATGGGAAAGGAAGCGGAGGGGTGCAGGGTCGGGGGATGCCGAGCCGGGATGCCGGGCTGGGACGAGGTAGCGGGATGCGGAGCCGGGATGCGGAGCGGTGGCCCCGGAGCCGCCCGCAGTGCCGGGCGCGGCCGTGGGAGGGAGCCGTCACCGCGCGGCCGCCGCGCTCCTTGCGGCAGGGCAGCCCCGGTACCGCCCCGCAGCTCCTCCTGCCCCGAGCCGAGCCAGGAGAGAGCCTCCCGGGGTCAGCGCTCAGGTCGAAAGGCCGCACCTGAGTCCCGGTGGCACCCACATTGTAACGGAGGGGACGGAATGCCCTAAGAGCTATTTTTAGATGCAAGTTTTATTGAACCGAGAGCGTTACGGTGCTATGAAATTGGTGTGCAGGTCAGGTGTTACCAGCCGAGCAGAAGGAACCAGCTCTCAGGCCCGTCTGGGCTGCTGCTTGTTTCTTTAGAGCTTCTGTTGTGCAGTTGTGAGGGATCATAGAATTGCTTAGATTGGAAGAGACCTTTAAGATCATCCAGGTCCAAACCCAAGAGGACAAGTGAAAAGTGATGTTCCCAGGCCAGTCAATGCTCAGGAGAATCGAACAGTCTCACATCACCAGCCTAGATGGAAATAAGCACGGCTCTGGTAATAGCACAGAGCAGCATCTCCTGCGCTGAAGCTGAGTTTGGGTGCTCAGCTCATCCATCACCCCAGGGAGCTCAGCTCAATGAGCCCAGCAAAAGCAAGCTATCAGGGAGCACAAGGAAGAGCTGCTAAAGGATTCCATCCTATTCCATCGCTCCCCTCACCTCCCCTCCCCTCCCACGCTTCCCCCCCTTCCATCTCATCCCATGCCATCCCATGCCATCCCATGCCATCCCATCCCATCCCATCCCATCCCACCCCATCTTATCCCATACGGTCCCATCCTACCCCATCCCTTGGTGCTTACTCAGCCCAGTGGTACTGAGTGCAGTGCCAGACGCTGTTTGACAGCACAAAGAGATCAGGAGTGCTCACCTACTGTGTTGTTTCCTTCAGGGAACACCTCAGAAGACTATTTAAGAATCCTACAGAATGTTCCGGCCAAGGGAGCTGCTGCATACATGAGAGGTCAGTGGGAGCTCTATCCGACCACATAAACATTTTCTTTAACTTCAGAAGAAGCAGTAAATAATTAGATACCTTCCCCACACAAACATGCAGATACATGTCTCCATTATTCCCCCTAAATACTGCAGAAGGCCATTTTTCACTGCACCTCCCTGTCTCAGGTTTCCCAAGGGGCTGCACAATCCCTGTGACCTTTCAGCTCCCCAATCCACCTATGAGTGCTCAGCATTTCCATTGGGAAACCACAGAGCAGATGTCTCCATTTACCGTGCTGCACATCCATACAACTGAAGTTAGGCCACCAGACTTCATCGGCTCATTTTACGATGTCCTTGCTTTTCTTTCTAGTGTCAAACTCAGTCAACAGCTCGAAGCTGAGCTTGGCTGGGATGGGCATATGTGACAACATCCAGTGCGAGAGCGAAGAGCTGGTGATCCGCGAGCAGGGCATCTACCTGATCTACTGCCACCTGAACTTTCGCTTTACCAACTGTTCCCACAGCCCCACTGACATCAAGATAGAGCTCCTCGTCAACGACGAAGTCAACCGGCAGACGCTGTCCACGTGGTGCGCATCAGACTCGTGCCAAGAAAAGAATTTTAAGACCTTGTTCCAGCTCCATTTGACGTACTTGAAAGCGGAGGACCGGATATCAGTAACACTCAGCCATCCTAAATTCCTGAATGAGATTCACCTTCCCAATGATAATGTGCTTGGGGTCTTGAGGTACAGCGATGAGATGTGAGGAGCTCTCTGACTCCCCACCGCTGCGCAGACTTTCTCTGTCTTCCTCTGATGACAGCAGCCTGCTTTTACTAGGCTACACCTTGTTTTACGTTTCCTATCTTACCTCATCACTAGGGTAAATGAGGAACTTTGTGTCCCAGAACGAAATCTAGAACACTGCAATGCCCACACCTGGCAGACGTCGGGTTGCTCTGGTTTGGTCATGGTAGGGTTGTTGCTGGACAGCAGATCCAGCAGCACAGAAGTGCCAGCGGGTCCTCCAGGCAATGCTGGGCAAACACAGACCGAAACGCAACCAGACTATGGGAAGAGCACACAGTATCAAGACTTCTTGGCTAATGCACTGCTGGCAAAGTGCCTGTGCTCAGGAGATGGGGAAATCCTTTTGATCTGAATTTGATGGAGTAGTATTTTGTCACGGTCGTTCCCAAAAACCTAACGACCAAAGCTTGTAATTAAGGCTTTCTTTTCAACTGGAGCATGCAACCACAACTCTGTGAGTTTATGGATAGATCATAACTAAGGAAAGAGGAAATTGCTGGCTCCCAGGCAGGTAGCTGAAACTCTGGGACAGGGTGTAGGAGACTGGGGACTCACCAAACATTTCTGTGCTGCATTTTCTGCTACAAACTTTATGCAGTTTAGTTCCTTTTCACTATTTATCCATCTTCTCTATTTAATATTAAGCTCTTTGGGGCAGAGCCTTTGTGTATGCACAATGTTAAGCCTCTGGAACTTCTAGACCTTTCCATAATTAATATTAAAAAATAATCTTCTTGTGCCACATGAGGAAGGAGTTTGTTATGATACTTTTCCCCCAAATTGTGCCCTGCCTGTTCGGCAGTTCCCTGAGTAACACGACAGCACAGTGCTGTGTAAATACATCCCAGCATCTGAACTCTTGGAAAATCCAAGATTTATATCTGAGGCTCCAACTTTCCCAACGATGATTTCAGACCTGGCCCTCAGCTACGAGCTGTGGCATTTGGACAGTCCAGATTTCATTTGAGCTTCTTTGAGTTACGAGGAGTTTAGGTAATGAATGATGCAAGCAACCTCAGGCCCTCTTACTCCGTGGATTTCAGTAACACAGGCTTTTATTTAAAATCTGATTCTCACCATGAGGGAATGTATGAAAAAGCTGCCAAGGACTCAGGCTTTCCTCTTTTCCCTTCGTCACTGAGGCTCTACCGTGGCCTGTTTTTGTTGGCATTCATCTTTTTCCCTTGGGTACTGTTTATTCTTCCTTTCACATGACTAAGACTGGGTGAACTGTTCACACCAAAACTTTTCGTCACGATTTTAGCTTAGAAATCAATTTCTGGCTTCCAAAAACCCGGAAGTCTTCCACTGTTCGGGCTTATCTGATGGACGGTTTGTGTGAGCATACTCAAAATGCTTCTCATGGAAGTAATTTTCTACTGGTGATATTTCCTGGAACGTTCTTGAGGGTTCAATCCACTGACAAAGGTGATTTCAAAACGCAAAAAAACCTTTCAAAGGGTCATGAATAGTCAAGCTGACTTGCTGCTATGGATATCTACTTTCTATTTTGATAAACATTGATGTAAACAAAAATTCCTTCTGCTATTAATGACCAAAAAAAAAAAAAAAAGAAAGAAAGGAAAAAAGAAAACGAAATGAAATTCATGTTTTCTTTCTTTTCTTTCCATGTTAAAGAAACTTATAAGAATCCCCTTGACGTGTCCATGTCGTTGTAACCTCCACTGGCATCACCTTACCCCTCTGGACCCTATCAATCTTTCCCATCTTGGAACAGGGTTTTTAACTTCCATCTGCCACAGCCTTGGTGAGTACCACCAACGTCCAGAGAAGTGTCAGCGAGTCTGGCAGCTAGGAGCTACAGCTCCTGAATTTTGAAAAGGCAGTTAATGAATGAAAATAGGCTTTTACTCCCTCCACTCCCACCTTTCCCTAAGTGCTTTGGATTGAAAGAGAAAGCCCATTCTTTAAAAAATAAAGGACTTCTCTTCATAGGATTATTTTATTCTATTATTTTGCCAGATGGAGAAAAATCCTGAAAAAGCAGCACTAAGCTTCTCAGCCCGTGGCTTTTTAATACCGAGGGATAAAACTGTTTGGCCTCTACTCCATTGCCTCTGAGAACTAAGAATAAATTAGAGCTATAAAGAGAGCCCATTAATGGAGTGCAATTTTGCCATCAGTTGAAGAACTGTTAGATAGCTCTCACTGAAACGAGGCCCCGAGCCAAGCAGCAGCCTCCTTGCTTTCTGGCAGCCTCCAAGTCACTTCACTCTTTCATTTATTTTTCCTTCCCTTATTTCCTGGTTCTTTGGGACAGTTTATTTTTGATGACAAAATCTCTGCTAAAAAAGTAAATAAATCCGGGCTGATCCTTTGCACAATGCCACAGCTTTTCAACAGCATCCATGGCAAGATGCTGGGGAAGGACACATTCCCATGGTCTCAGCTTCCCACTGGCTCTGCTCACCCCAGCCTGCCCTTCCCTGAGCCCTGGATGCTCCAAGGAGTGGATAGTGACGCTGCTAAAGTGACGGAGAAAATTTGAAAATTCCTGTCCTGGTTCTCAGATGTGGCAAATGTACGGATTTCTGTGTCTGCTTTATTGCTGAGATAATCCAGAGAGGAAGCAGCAGCGTCTCACCCTTCTCAGAACAGATCGCACTCTTAAACTGTCTTTTGCTTGGAGAAGAAGCACCTGCAGGCGTTAATATATGCCATTATTTGTGACATATCTTCTGGTTGACAGAAGAAATGCATATTACTGGCTTAATTCTGTCTGTTGTTAAGTGCCACCAGAAATTTTAATAGGGAACTTAAATAGAAGTCAAGTCAATGCAATTCACTTCCATCCAAGCTCACCCAGGGGCAGCAAATCAAAGTCAAATCAAGTCTGATATCAGAGATCATAGAGTTGGAGCTGAACTTCCCCGAAGCCGCGAGGCTTTGAGTCCAGGATGGATTACACTTCATGAGGCTCAGCAACACCCCCTGTGAAACTGGCCTGAACCCAAACTTCTCAGAGCTCAGATCTGAAAATGAGGTCACGGCTTATCTGACACACGTTCGTTAGCCAGGCTGCACGAGTGCTTACAGAGGACATGGAGATTTGCATTCGCTTGGCTTGTGGTTTTGTTCCATTTTATGTTCTTCCGCATTTCCCAGACGGAGGAAATTGCAGTCACTGAGACAGGAATCCATCGCTGTGCCATGAGCCAACACAGGGGCTGTGTAATACCCCTGAATGAACGCTCCTGTTCTTTATATCCCACCTGGATCCACACTACTGACCTCTGGCCACGCACCCACCTGGTTCTGTGCTCCTCTTACACACACAGATTCCTTCAGAGAGCAAACAGCATTCTTGAGGAGCCTCAGCCATTTGCCCATGCTCTCAAATTAATCTGCTCTTTTTCAGAATGTTAGTCTTCATAATTCAATATTGGGTGCAATTTCTTTTCGAGCGCTGTATCCCACAGTTAAAGTAAGAAAGGGACAAATCTCCGTAAATAACCAATTGAAAAGCAAAAATTAGTGAGGAGCCTTTTGGGGACCTCTGGCTGGCCTGGCTGATGCGTCTCCTAAAAGTGGAAGTGATACAGCGCGTGTTGGGTGTGAAGAGCAAGGGAAGGCCTCAAAGCAAAGGCAGCTTCTGAAGGAGGAAGAGCTGTAAGATGCAAATTCTGACAAGCGACACTTGTGACAGCGTGGGTCGCACTCCGTGACCTCAAAACCTCTTTTCATAGTGGCTGTAGGTCTACTAGAAGAAAACGTGATGAAATGTGAGGAAGAAGAGTCTTGGAGAAGTGTTTTGGCTGAGTCTGTTCTGCAGCAGTGCCCCCACCCCGATGAGCTCATGTTTAAAAATCCCCAATGACCATTTTCATAACAGATTTGGAGAGCCTGAAGATTTGGGGTGGGTGAGAGTAGAGACCAAAGCAGAACAGCCCAGCATGTTCTGAAGTTCAAATGTCTTCAAGGAGGGTGAAAGCCCATGGCTCCTGGCACACGCCTTCTGCACTGGGGCCAGAGCCTTCATCCCCTCCGCTCTCAGCATCGCCCCTGGGCTGCAAGGGCTGCTCGCAGGCGGCTGCCACCGTCCTCTGTTGCAAGATGAGGATGTTGTACACCATGAGTAAATTCATCATGTTTTCCTGAGATGCCATATCCTGCAGGTATTAGGACACCATTTCCCTTCAGCCACATCCACTGCATCTAAATTTAGGATTACTGTTTCCCTGTACAGCTGGCTTGAAACAAGAACTTTCGGGAGGTGAGTCAGAGCACCCAAATTAACTGCCTGTATTAAACACTGTCAGCTGGTGACTGAGTCTTCGCTGAGTCCACCAAGCCCTGGCTCTCAACAGCCCCATTCAAGATAAGAGATTTAAAAGATCATTTAATCTGTGGCCTGATCACTTATGGGCACTTTCTACAGCTTCCTATGGGGTGCAGCGAGGCTGTGTGAGACTCCTGGAAAGCCCACGGCTCTCCAGCAGAGGACAATTCTATGGCATAACACCAATGCCAGCTCAAAAGCTGTTGGATGTATGGATGCCAAGAAGTTCCAGTCTTTCCCCACTTGGGTCATTTCATTCCCAGCAGTGCATATTTGCTTGGACTCATCCAGGACTGGTAGGGGGAGAGCAACATCTTGTAATTAGGCACCCATTCAGTACTAAGAGTTCACCCAGATAGTATTATTAAATAGTTTATGTTTTTTTTCACTCCTTCAGTTTTATGAACCTCCCTGTTTGGGTGGGTTTTTTTTTGTTATTCCGCTTCTTCCTCTTTGCTTCTGTCTGTCATTCTTATAAAAACGAATGGAGAAAAAAATATATATAAAGGATAAAAAAGAAAAGAAACCACAGAAATGTGAAGAACTGTTAAAAACCCTGTTTGAAGGGCCAGATGAGCTCTACTGATGCTCTGACTCCAAGGATCTGAGTACGCTTTGACATAAGCAACAGCCTGAAAATAAGTGTTTCTAAAGCTTACGCTTAAGAGGAAGAATAAGTTTCATGCTTAAAAATGAGAACATGCAATTTGTTAATACTCTATATGAATGTAATTCCAGGGGCTTCAGCTGAGTTCCTCAAGCTTGACAGTGGTAGAAGAGCAGAACTTCTGCCTTTGGCAAGCAGATTGTGTGCAGAATATCAGAACCTTTATATGTAAAGGGTATTTTTTCTTGTGTAAGCCTGTGTTGTGAGACAGTGCATTGGGGGCTTTATCAATAGACACGTGTCAAAATATAATTGTATCATGTCAAATGAAATGTTTTTGGTTTTTTTTTTGTTAATTATTCCATTTTAAGTATTGAGATGGGGGTGGGGAGGCAGTGCTTTCCTGAATAAACACGTCTGATTCGTAACACAGTGAAACGCGTCTTTAATCGAACACATCTGCGTGAAAAGCGACCGAGCACAGCCCGGTGCTCTGGGTGTTAAGGGGGAGATGGAGGCAGATGTGGCCGCTGCAAATGTTGGGATTCTGAGCTGGAAAGTGCTCGGCGCTCAGCAGAACGCTGCGGGTACACTTCCCTTCTAGCAGGTGTGGCAGCCAAGAGGCCCTAAAACCACACGGCCACTTAAATACCACCGTGTTTTTAAACAGGAAGAGATACGGGGCATGAGTGTGGAGGAGAAGCCCGAGCAATTCGGGATCATGTCGTTACATGCCCAATTCCATAAAGTGCAGTTGGCTGGTGCTGATATTTGTAAAGAGCCACTTCAGCTTCTCCCACATTTTGATCCTTCATTACAGGTATATATTTATTTTGAGCTCCAAATAGCTTCAATCCAAATTTAAGGTTGTAAAACTCAGTAAGCAGGGGGGACTTCAGTGTGTATTTTGCTTGGGTATCACTCGAAGGGCAATGGGAACTGAAACGTCAAAGATAAAAAGAATCCTTATGCTGTTTTTTTTATTATTATTATTATTTCAAATAAAACTAATAATGAAAACCATAGCAGCTATAATTTTGCATAAGGAAACAAAATAGGCGTGATTTATCCTGCAAGTGCGCTTACATTCTTTGCAGATAAAACAAAGACACTCACTTGTAAAAGACACAGAAAACAGAAATTAGCTTTCTAAACAAACGACACCACAAGAGACACGCCATGTGGAATTCAAACAGTGATTTTTTTTGTTCTAGTGCAGTCTGAGATTTGCCACTGACAGGACTGCAAGGAAACAAAAACACAATTTGTTACAGCAGATTCATCAGGATGGTATTTAATTGTAAGGGATAGCCTTCTCCAGCAGCAACCACTGGAGACTGCCGCATCAAAATGTTATAACTCACAACCATCCAGATGCAAAATAGCCACGGACTAATTAATTCTTTGGAGATGAGAGGAAAAAAAGAACAATTTGTTTGCTCATTTTGAAGTGATGCCTGTTCTGTCAGTGACACGCTGTCATTTGGCTTTCCCTATGATGTGTCCAAGGAAGACATGACCCTGGTACCCCTCCACCAAGGTGCTGTAGCTGGTTTTAGGGGATTTACAGTCCATCTCACATGTTCCCCTCCTGTTGCTATTTAAGCCATCCACAAAAACAAGGAAAGTGAGTAAACAGTGAGTAACTGAAGTGTACACAGTGAAAACTCAAGCGTGAAAGTCCAAATAGTTACATACAGAATGAAGAAAAGCCAACACCTACGTACTCCTATTTATCCTGTGAGATAGTTCAGCTGTTCTGGTTTTACGCATTGTGTTTCTGTAGAACAGTCCTGGTTTTGCCACACAACCCAAATCCTGTAAAACTGACATAATGTGGGCATTGAACAGTGGTGACTACAACACTTAATCACACAATCCAAGAAATAATGCTTAAGTCTGCTCCTGTTCATTATCAAATCCTCTAACTTGTAATAGCAAAAAAAAGTTTTCCCTTAATTGTTTTCAGAAGTTAATAGGATCAGGTTGATTTATCCTTCAGAATTCTGAAATATTCTGAGTCCCCTCAGACCAACTGTGCATCCTTGCTTGATGGGGCCTGTATTACAGAACACGTAAACTTATATCAGTCACATTGTTATCTGAAAGAGCAAGATCCAAGGGAGAAGAAAACAATCTGTTTCTCAATTCTGCATTAGCAGTTGCTACCAGAGAGTCAGTGAGCAGCTGAAGTTAAAGGCAACTGGCAATATCTCAAAAAAGAAGATCAAATTGATCTCTCCTCTCCTCTCCTCTCCTCTCCTCTCCTCTCCTCTCCTCTCCTCTCCT
>NC_034424.1:2389272-2397139 GCF_002078875.1 Numida meleagris | reverse complement strand
TCTCCTCTCCTCTCCTCTCCTCTCCTCTCCTCTCCTCTCCTCTCCTCTCCCTCTTTCCGCAAGGAAAAACAATATTCCAGAGAGTGCAAGACATGTATGTTTCACCAAGACCGCACTCTTTTCTCTTTTTTTTCTGGAAAGTCCCAGTTTCACAGAAGTGCTTGTCAGCAGAAGTTGCTAAGACCAGGCTGGAATTTCTGATCGAAACCCCAGAAAGACCAAGACACAAACACAGAATATCCAGGTGGCCTGGCTGTCCCCGGAGGCAGGTGGCCGTGGTAGCAAAGCCTCATGCCAGACCCCCTGTGCTGGAGGAGGACCCCAGGAGTCAGCCCCAGCCCCAGTGCTGTGCTCCCCATGACAACCAGTGAAGCAGCTCCGCTGTTCAAATTTCCGTTGCTTGCTACAAGAAATTCAGTGGGGCTCATAATCTGCTTCTGGTGTGCCCCTCTCTTGGCTGCAGAGATGCTACCTTTCTAATAGGGAATTCTTTGTGGAAAATGGAAAAGCAATGGTCTTGGGAGCCACAGCTGTGTACAGAAATTCCTCTGCTGGGGGGGCCAGTAGTGCCAGTAGCCTTAATTTCACCCAGGGGAGGATGAATACCTTGTTCCTGCACCAGAAGTCTGTTTCTGTTATTCACTCTACAGTTTTAGTTGGAACAGGAGAAGCTCTGAAATGAGTCCTGGAGAACTGTAAATACTTTCCAAACTCACGAGTGATTTAAAGCCAGATTCAGCCGTTGCAGTCTGCACTTGTTGGGCTCATCTGGAAAATCCTGTGTAACTCCCCGGTAAGGGCAGTCCCCGTCCCCTCCAGATTAAATCACTCCCTTGAAAGAATGTGTGGAACAGCACCAGTCACTGAGCAGCACTGGGACTGCTCACTCTCACCCACATTCCTATGTACATTCCAGCTCTGCCTCACTCTCCTTCTGACATCAGGTGGTGATTCCTCTCTTAATAGCAGAAAAAAAATCCACATAAAATTTGTGCCAGGCCTTTTCTGTGCTATTTTCTTTCCATGTAGAGGAAGGAGGAAAGTGCAAGCTGCTGACCAGCGTTTCCTCTTTCCTTTTCCTCGAGTACATCTCTCTTCTGTGCCACTCTGTGCCAAGTGCACTTCCTGCTGCCTTCCCCTTGGTGCTCCCAGGCAGCGTCACGCAACTGAGAGCTGCTGCGTCTCAGAAATGGAGGCAGACAGAAACTCGTTAGCAGAAGGGCACTGGGACACCATTGCCCCCTTCTTCTTCTTAGGGGAAAAATAACATCACTTTTGTAGGTATTAAAGAAAGAAGAAAATAGTTGTGCTAGTTGAGCACGATGTTCTTTTCACTTGCCAGAGCTTGGGACGGATTTTGATAGGGGTTTTCCAAAAAGTCCAAAAATAGTTGGAGCGGAACATACAACCTGCTTAGAAATTCACTGGCACTTGATCAGCAGCTCTCTCAGGTCTCTGTTTCTGTCACTGACTCAGTATGGCTGTGCTCCACCAGCACCAGGGTGGTCCAGCACCAACACCAGCTTTGGTGGTCACCGTGTTAAGTGCTGGTGGTACAACACGCGTGGTGTCAGGGTGACAAATCCCACCCTCCCACGTGTCACAACGCTGGGGCAGGATGCTGGGGCTGCAGGGCAGGCAGCATGGCTAGCCAGGCTTGTCTGCAGGTGGATGTGTTCCTGGCCTGCGCTAAAGCTTCTTTTTTCTTCCCACTCCTTACCATATGTATCTCAGTGCTTGGTTCTGGTTTGTCTCAGATCACGCACCAGACAGCAGCAGGACAGCAAGCCTGGACTCAGGATCCCATTGAGAACCACATTCAGCATGCAGTCCACTCTGCATTCGCTCACATTCATTCTGCAAGCTCTGACAAGTCAAGGGCACCATCTGAGTCCACCTCCATTTTCACAAGCACTGCTCGAGGTGCATCCTTGCCCTCACCATCCTCCAAAAACGCTTGCACAGAATGAGCAACCATCTATGAAAACATTGCTCTGCATCCCATGTGAGGCTTATGCCTCCTGACCCACAATAAAACACATCTATCCTTGCGTTAGCTCTACATTGTCAGATGGACACTGCAAAAATTGCAGTGATGACCCCAGCGGGGAAACTTGTGATGATGATAGGTGTATTTGTAGAAGACACATAAGGGTTTATAAGGCAAAATTTCCTTATTGGATGTGCATGAACCACCCCATGGAATACGACACCTGCGACTGCAGTGGTACTACATTACCTTTGATCAGGTTCCAACTACTTCCCATGAAAACACAAGATAACTAATGCTAGTAGACTGAAGATATCTGGGATAAATTCTAGACATACATCACACACAGGATTATGTATTTCAACCACAAGTTCAGAGCTGTCACCCAATGAACAAATTACAAGGGGAGGTTTTGTGAAGTTTAATTTTGCCAATGTTTATTCTTCTCAAGCTGAATTTCACATTCCAGTGCATTCCTTTTCAGAGGTGCTATTTAATCATAATGTCCCATATTTTGAATAATTCAGTCTATTGAAAGGATTAAATCTTGACGTGTGTGGTATCAGAAATTAGGACTCAGTAAAAGCCCAGACCAGGCTCTGAGCACCTGATGGAGCTGTGGGTGTCCCTGCTCATTGCAGGGGAGCTGGACCAGATGGTCTTTACAGGTCCCTTCCAGCCCGAATGGTTCTATGATTCTATGAAAATGAGTTAGAAAGAACAGGTAAAAAAAATATAACCATACACTGGAAAATAATTATCTGTATAATATAATGGAAGGTCTTTCGAATTCTCTTTTAATTAGTTTATTAAGAAATATTATGAAAAATCAATCAATTAAACATCTTAAGCAATCATAAGCACTGTAAAGATTCCCATAAGCCTAACCTGGAACTGCTGAATTAAACTTGCATACCACATTTATGTATTTATATATATGCTTCATTGCAAGCATTACTGTCATTACTCTCCTTGCCCTCTGTTTTCCCTTTTTATTCATGAAAAGGAAAAGCTCTCCTCCCTTCACAGTCACAGGCTGTCAACCCCACTATGCAGATCAAAAATCATTTTGATTTTCACATTTCCCCACACCAAGTCAAGTTGACCCAGGGGAGATTTAGGCTGGACATTAGGAAATACTGCTTTTCTGAAAGAGTGGTCAGGTGCTGGAGTGGGCTGCCCAGGGAGGTGGTGGAGTCACTGACCCTGAAGGTGTTCAAGAAACGTTTAGATGTTGTGCTGAGAGACATGGCTTAGTGGGGTTATATTGGTGGTAGGTGGATGGTTGGACTGGATGATCTTGTAGATCTTTTCCAACCAAGCTAGTTCTATGCTTCTATGATTCTAAGTCCCTGGCTCAGTGCAGTGTGAGGCCATGCCAACCCAAGCCACCACCAGATCTGGAAGAACCATTTTTGGAGCTGATTTGTGGCCACAGCACATGCTCACCTCATCGTTTGCTTCCGACAAGTCATTAATGAAGTCACACAGCCTGATTTGCATTATAGTCAGGTCTGTACATCCCACAGCTGGTGGTGAGGAGAGGAAAGCCTCTGGGTGTCTTTTCCTGCTGAGCCAGGTGTCATCAACCAGAGCATTTCTTTGGGAGCACTGGCGTTTCTCCTGTTGCTCTTATGTCTTTTCTCAACAGAAAGGGAAGAGCTCTTTGCAGCCCTAGTGTTTGCCAGCAGACACAAATCACAGAGTTGGGTTGGAAGAAACCTTAAAGAACATCTAGTTCCAACCACCGTGCCATGGCCAGGGTTGCCAACCACTAAATCAAGCAGCAGATCAGGCTGCCCAGGGCCCCATCCAACCCGGCCTTGAATGTCCCCAGGGATGGGGCAACAAGAAATTCTATGGGCAGCCAGAGAAGCTGAATACCAAATACAATATCTGTTTGGTTTCTGGAGTGATTTTGCATGCCGCCTTCCCTGAGAAGACAACAGTGCAAAGTGCACTTTACTCTGGGAAAAGCTGCATTCACCCAATCTTCTTCTCTGACATCTGGCATGGTGCTGATACAGCGGCTGATTGCAGTAATGGCAACAAAAGAGACTGAAGTACAAGCAAGATCTTCCCTGGGATCCTCGAGTGAGGGCTCTCCACCATTATCCCTGAGCTTTCTTATGTACAAACTCAACCAGCTGTTGTCCCACACTGCATCGTTCACTGAACACCATCTTGCCTTCATACCGCCTGGTTTCAGAGGGAGCCAGAAGACCAAATGGCAAATGTCCAAGGCTCAAAAAGAGACTTGGTAAGATTCCAGATTAAAACAAACAAAAACGACCACAAAACCCCAAAGAAGAAAAAAAATTTTTAAGAAAAAACAACAACAACAACAAAAAAAACACCACAAAATCAAACAAAAGCCTCCAGGCTCTGATTTATAAAGAAAATCATTTGGGGGAGGAACAGGAGGAAATCCTTTATACTTTCTTTCTCAGGCATCGGGGCAGCCTAATTCAACAGCCTGTCTTTCATGGCAGCTTGCACAGCATGCTGGAGAGGATCCTGGGATCAAAACCTCTGTGACTGAGAGCAGGGTACGACCAAGTCCTGAGTGAGTGCAAGATGTGTTCAAATGCATGCAATGAAACATCCCACAGCCTCCGAGATAGTAACGCCGTGTGCTCCCAGGTGCCGCTGCTTAAAGAAAAAGTGACAGGAGAATGAGTGCATCTTAATGAGACATGAGCCAGCAATTGCTCTTCGGTCTGCTAATAGGTTGATTAAGTGTGTGCTCTTTTTTCCAGGCCTTACTCTGCGCTGGAGGAGGCACTGATATAATCCTTACCACTTTTTTATCGGAAACTGAGCAAGGAGCTCCACCGTGAAGGAAGGGAGGAGCATCAGCAGAAGACCACGAGACCAGAAGATCAAGCAATTTGCCTTGCATTTCCACGCTCTCCTTGTATGCCTGGCTTCTTGCTCAGAATTGAACAAACAACTTACGTAACTTCCTAATAGCACAGTGATGTCCTCACAGTGCAGATCTCATTCCTATTTCTCATGTGTCTAGACATGCCTGTGAGGTACAGCACCTAACTGCTGCTGCCTTCCACCACAACTCTAATGCCCTGAAACTGCTTCCCCCCTTTTCAAAGGGCTTGAAATATTAAATAAGAAAGAATCTTCATTCAAAGACTAATCAAAGACTTAGGAGAATAGCCAGCTATCCACTGGACATTGCTTTATGTTAATATTTTTATCACTATCAGTGCAAAACCTTAAAGTCTTGTTATATTTCCCATTGCTATTTCTTTTGTTGGCACCTAGATTTGCACCATGCACAGCAAGGAGCCCTGCACATGTTTCCTGTTGCTCTTGTCCTTTTTCAGAAACACACAGATTTGGGATTCTTTAATCAGAAACACATTTGACCGGGCAACACCAGACATTGCAAAATGAATGGCATCTTTCCAGGCAAATGAGTGAGTGATCCAGGGCTCGGGCCAATTCCAGCAAACAATTAGCTTGCTTTTGGCAGAGAGAGACAACCCTGCTTTTGGGAGACAAACTTTAATAAAAGAAAGACTAAATATTATGTAGAGAAACTATGTGGGACAGCCCTTGGTAGTGAGACATAACTCAGCATGCTCTCATATTTGACCCACCAAAAGGAGAGGGCGAGGCGGGAATGGGAGTAAGCGTACACTTCAGCTCAAGGCATGGCTTTGCTGCCTACCTCCCCTGCTAAGACGTCAGAAATGGCCAGCCTTTCCCACAGTAGCTTTTCCACTGAAGAAACTTTGATTTGTGGGTAACAACAGCCATGGAAGTGCTCTGGGAAGCACAGAATCATTAAGGTTGGAAAAGACCACGAAGATCATCAAGTCCAGCCGTCTGGGGTCCTTTCAGGTCCTCACTCTTGCGCTGCCAGCCACATCTGGTATGTAGGCTCTCACAGTGGGGAAGTCCTATTGCCATCACACAGCCTATGTGTTCGGTGATGTCCTCTGCCTCCCTGGAGCTGCATCACCCTAGGGGAAAGCTGACTGCGCTCTAGATATAGTTCAGTATCTACACAGCGAATGATTACTTGCCTCAAACAGGTCAAAAGGAACGTGAGGGACTCCCTGTCCTCTCAGTAGCTCTGTTCTGCACACAGAACCAATGTCACTGGATGCCCTCTGCATGCATCAGTGAGCCTCTGCACTAAATCTCAGGCTGGATATTAGGAAAAAATTTCTTCTCAGAAAGCGTGGTAAGGCATTGGAACATCGTGCCCAGAGAAGTGTTGGAGTCACAGTTCTTAGAGGCGTTCAAGGGTAGATATGGCACTGAGGGACATCGTTTAGTGGGCATGGTGATGATGGGTTGATGGTTGGACTTGATCTTAGTGGTCTTTTCCAGCTTTAATGAATTTATGATTTTATGAAGTCTATGCTTCTGGTGACTCAAGGCAGCTGCTATTAGTCTTCCTTCTGCTTTCTCCACTTCTGCTCATGGTCATCATTTCAGAAATGAAAAAAATAACAATGAAACAATGACGTATATGGTGTTACTTACTTATTACTGCTTACCCTGATGACCACTATTGCTTCATTCTCAGCCTTGTGCTCTCCTAATGGCATGTGGCCATCGCTCCTCTTACACTACACACAGAAATCTCCCCAGAAATTCTCAAATAAAGCAAGTCATCTGGTGTATAAACTTTGATGCAATGATAACCAGAACTGCCCCAAAGCAACAATCAGAACAGTGTGCTGAAAAAACCTGTTTTTGCTGGTAACTTCTCACAGTTAAGCTAAGCAAAGCTGAATCTAGCTTGGGAGACATCAGGCATTTAGCTACATAATTAAGACTTGGTTTTCACTTTCTACAATATCTGAGGTGTAAGCACCTTGATACTACTGTGTTGCTATTTAAAGCTTGTTAATAATACTCCTCTTGTTAATAATGAGTTAAAGAATTATATGTATATATATATATCCTGGCTAGAAAGGATCTGTCGGGATTTCTAGTCCAAACTCCTGCCCAAAGCAGTAGATCAAGTTGGGCATGGCTTTCTCCAGCCAAGCCTTGATAGCTTCTCAGGGGAGGAATTCAGGCACCTCTCTGATGACCTGTTCCTCTGCTATGACAACATCTGAGTGGAGAAGATCCTCTTTACTTCCATCATCAGTTTCCTAAAATGCCCATCACCAAGGCTCTTCAGCTCCTCTTTGCCAGGCTAAACCTGCCCAGCTCCCTCAATCTCTCCTCGTAGGTCATGGTGCCCAGAACCCTCTCTGGTTTTCCACACTCCTCTTGGGCCAAAACTGGACACCATATTCCAGATCTGGCCTCGTCCTCACCAGACAGGATGAGTGGGCCTAACATGGCCCCTCGATTTGCTGGCTACACTCCTCCAAAGTGTTCTCATGATATAAAGAAGCCACCTTGTTTTGCCATCCACACCTACAATCCCATTAATTGGGGATTTATTTAAATTAATAATAAATTAATTCTTAATTTAGAATAGTGAGGTCTTACTAAAAACTTCATCAAAAGCAGCAGAACACCCTCCACTAATTTCAGTGGGTCAGACACTAATATTTTACTGGCATTGCCACAAATCAGATGACGCTGAGAGATGCTCAAAAAGCATGAGTTTGAATTTTTCCCCTCCCTGGGACAAATGAGCTGGGATTACAGAGAATGTTATCTCTTGCTACTTTCCTCTCAAGCCCAGGCACTTGGAAAGAAGTTTATTTAAGATTCCTTTTTCCCTTGGCAACTTTGAAGCTCCCTGCGGCTGCAACGCCCACACCATTCTTTGGTGCCTCATTTATCAGGGAGATGCAGAGTAGTTTCTCTGCGTGGAAGTGGCCTTCTCAGCCACCTCCAGACCTGGTGGTGTGGAGGAAACACCTCACAGAGGGTGTGTCA
>NC_034424.1:2261236-2388320 GCF_002078875.1 Numida meleagris | reverse complement strand
AAATAAGTTTTTCCTGATATCCAACCTAAACCTCCCCTGGCGCAACTTGAGGCCATTTCCCCTTGTCCTGTCACCTGTCACCAGTGAGAAGAGACCAGCCCCTCTCTTGCTACAATCACCTTTCAGGTATTTTGAAGGGAGCAATACGGTCTCCCCTCATCCTCCTCTACCCCAGACTAAACAGCCCCAGTTCCTTTAGTCTCTCCTCGTAGGGCATATTGTTCAAGCCCTTCCCCAGCCTTGTTGCCCTTCTTTGGACCTGTTCCAGCACCTCAATGTTCTTTCTGTATTGAGGTGCCCAAAACTGAACACAATACTCAAGGTGGGGCCTCACCAATGCCAAGTTCAGGGGCAGGATCACTTCCCTAGTCCTACTCACCACACCATTCCTGGTCCAAGCCAGGATGCCATTGGCCTTCTTGACCACTTGGGCACACTGCTGGCTCATATTCAGCCAACAGTCCACCAGGACACCAAGGTCCCTTTCTGTCAGGCAGCTTTCCAGCCACTCCTCCCCAAGCCTTTAGGGTTTTTGTGACCAAAGTGTAGGACCCGACACATGGCCCTATTGAAACTCATACAGTTTTCCTCAGCCCATCGTTCCAGTCTATCCAGGTCCCTCTGTAAAGCCTTTCTACCCTCTGGCAGATCAACACTCTCTCCCAGCTTGGTGTCATCTGCAAACTTACTGAGGGTGCACTCAATCTCCTCATTAAGATCATTGATAAAGATGTTAAATAGGAGTGGCCCCAGTACTGAGTCTGTGCTGGGGGACACCACTCGTGACTGGCTGCCAACTGGATTTAACTCCATTGGCCACAGCTCTTTGGGCCCAGCCATCCAGCCAGTGTTTCACCCAGCAGAGTGTATGCCCATCCAAGCCATGGGCAGCCAGCTTCTCCACAAGGATGCTGTGGGGGACAGTGTCAAAGGCTTTACTGAAGTCCAGGTAGACCACACTGACAGCCTTACCTTCATCCACTAAGCGGGTCACCTTGTCAGAGAATGAAATCAGGTTTGTCAAACAGGATCTACCATTCATAATCCCATGCTTACTGGGCCTGATCCCCTGGTTGACCTTTAACTGATCCATGATGTCTTCTGAGATTATCCGTTCCATAACCTTCCCCGGCACTGAGGTGATACTGATAGGTCTATAGCTACCAGGATCATCTTTCCGGCCCTTCTTGAAGATGGGAATCACATTTGCTAGCATCCAGTCAACCGGGACATTCCCTGTTAGCCAGGACTGTCGAAAGACGATGGAGAGAGGCCTGGCAACCACATCCGCCAACTCCTTCAGCACTCCAGGGTGTAATCCATCTGGCCCCATGGACTTGTGAGTGTCCAGCTTTTGGAGCAGGTCCAAAACCATCTCATTGTGGATTGTGCATGGCCTATTTTGATCCCTGTCCCCATCGGCCAGCTCAAAGGGCTGTGTGCCCAGGGCGCAACTAGTCTTACTATTAAAGACTGAGGCGAAGAAGGCATTAAGTACCTCAGCCTTGTCCTGATCCTTGGTCACCGTGTTGCCCTCAGCATCCAACAAGGGATGGAGATTCTCCCTAGCTCTCCTTTTACTGTTTATGTATTTATAGAAACATTTATTGCTGTTCTTCACCTTAGTGGCCAAGTTCAGTTCTAGCTGGGCTTTGGCTTTTCTAGTTTTCTCCCTGCACAGCTTCACTATGTACTTGCAATCATCATAAGTTACTTGCCCTCTCTTCCAAAGACCATACACTTTCCTTTTGTTCCTGAGTTCCACTTTAAGGTCTCTGTTCAGCCAGACCGGCCTTCTACCCCGACAGTTCATCTTCCGTGACTTGGGGATGGTCAGCTCCTGCACCTTTAAAATAACTTAAAGTATTCCCAGCCGTCCTGGGCTCCCACGCCCTCCAGAACTGCCTCCCAAGGGACTTGCCCAACCATGGTCTGAAAGAGGCTGAAGTCCACCCTCTGGAAGTCCAAGGCTGCAGTTTTGCTGGCTCCCCTCTGAGGTTCAGCAAGGATTGAGGAGTCTATTATTTCATGATCACTATGCCCCAGATGACCTCCAACCTTTACATCCCCCACGAGGACTTCTCTGTTAACAAGCAGCAGGGTGATTCCCCTTGTTGGCTCCTTCACCAGCTGTGTGATGAAGTTGTCTCCCACACACTCTAGGAACCTCCAGGACTGTTCCCTTTCTTCCAGGAAGTGTGCAATGAGTGGCTGTCATGAGGTATCCTCTCTCTAAAGATCAAGGTTACTCAAAACCGCTACAGGGACATTACTTAGGCACTCAGGTTCTGATTCAGCTCAGCCATACCCGATCTCCTGGGTGGTGCTGAGCGGTCGTTGCAGGGAGAACTGATGTGGGTTTGTGGCACAGTGGTTGGTGAAGGGCACTCTCATGCTGACCTGAATCACCATAGGTCATCTTGGTAACAGATTTAAAGCTGGACTGACCAGACATGGTTTGTTTCAGTGCAAGACCACAACCAAGAGCTCTTGATGCTCCTGAGCTGCCTCCCCTTGATTCTCCTGGGAGCCAGTTGTGAAAGAAGATCCAATGGTGTGCACAAGCGGAAAAAACTCAGTTTTTCTCATAGATTTCTTAGAAGTCCCACTGAGGACCACTATGCAAAGATGGATACCTGTTGGTATTAGCAGACACACCAAGATAGCAAGCTGTGCAGCTCTCAGGGTGCAGACCTTAAGCTGGGACGTTGCACACAGCCTTACTTGCTACTAAATGTACTGGAGAAGTCTTCATGCTCTTGTAGCTTGCCAAGGAAAACAGATCTGATTGAAATGGGGGCAAAAGGCAAAACAATCTACCTCTGCAAAAACTAACATGTGGAGAATCCCTAAGCCTGATTTCAGATCCGAGCCCCTGAATTTCTGCTTTTAGACCTTTATAATTTGGGTTTTTCTGGTTGATGATGGATGGGGAGGTGAGAGGTGGTTAATGAGTGGAAGCTGGGCCTTGCCCTGGGCTGTGCTCCAGTTCTCTCTTGCAACCTCAGAGAATATTTGGAATAGTGCAAACTATGTAATATAGACCAGGATACGTAGAAAAAATAGTACAGCAACATAGACAGAACTATATCGTTGGGTGCATCTCATAAACATCTGTTGATTGCACCATACTCATACCAAATTAATACTGAAGTAATTTGTAATTCTTCTTCTGATTTTAGCACATCCTTTTTCTAGGCTGAAAAACAAAGCTATTGCACAGGAAAACAATGCAACAGCTGCTTCTGACCAGTGAACTAAAGCCATAATAAACAACTAGAATTGTGGAATTGTGTTTACACAGTGCAGCTTGTATTAAAGCAAATACTCCTTTGCTTGTGGGAACTGTCTTGCACTACGACAGCCATAGGTTTTATTTTGTCACTACTAAACTGGGAGCAATAATTTTGTCAGAAATATTCTGGTCAGGTCTGACATGGCACGAAGTGAAAGCGCAAGGGTTGGATTTGCCCTGGGGCTGATGGTTCACGTCTCGCCCTCTCTGCACTAACCCAGCATAGCTTTCTAAACCCTGTAGCACCAGGCTGTACTGTGCCTCAGTGTGCAGTGCTCATTTTCTCTGTCATGTCATGTTTTTGACTCAGGTGCCAGATGTCTTCATCATTCTAGTGCACGGCAAAGGCAGCAAGTGGTCTGCCTGCAGCTGGAAGGACTTCTGCATTAACTCCAGTGAAGGGGTTTGCAGTCAGTCCAAGAGAAGAGTGCCATGAGCTAATTAATCTTAAGTTACAAAAAAACTTCCATTGTCTTTGCCAGCCTAAGTTTCCTTTCAGCTACCACCACCATTCTGTCCTGGACAGTTCTCTCTCCTTCTCATGGAGATGCATTTTGTATTTTTGTGCAACCCAATGGTTCTGCATGCATTGCATGCATAGCATGAAACAATCCCTGCTCAAACTGTCTTGCAATGGACCTGAGGGGTGACAAATGAACTTTTTCGAAGTTGAGTATTGAGGCAGAGGCCATTGCATGGCAGTCAGATTTTAAAAAACATTTCAGCACCTACTTCAGTGTCAGAGATCAAGTGTGATTTCCAAAAGCAACTAAATTAAAAACATTCCAGATAAGCATTGCTGCATTAGCACCAAGGAGCAGCACCACGTTATCACAGCTAGTTTCCCACTTGTATAAAAGAGCAGTACAGAGAAGTGAGTCCTCTAAAAAACGTATAAGTTCCCCTTTTCCACAGTCATCATGGCATGAACTTCATGCTCTGTGGCCTGGAAAGACTTAGAAAGCAATTTCCACACTACAGCTGCACTCCTAAACAGATTTATCTGAACAACATTGGTATTACAGGTGAGACATTATTAGCATTTAAAAAATGCCCGTTACTGAAGGCACTTATTTATGTAATAAAAAAATAATTTCTAATGGAAGTCCTTAGGACTTTGCCAATAAGAAACCGAGCGTCGTATCCCATATTTCCCAGGTGTAAATTCAAATCCCAGACAAGCAAGGCAACTGGTCAGTGCAGAAAGAATGTTTTTAAACTTTGGATCAGTGCTCAGTCCTTTTCCTGTTCTCGAGGGCAGTTTATGTAGTACCTGAAGCTTTCAAAGAAGCCTGTAATCATGGTTTAGCCACACGCTTAATCTGTGTTTATGCCTCATTCTGTTTACATTCTCCACGCCTCTAGTAATCCTGAGTTCCTAGAATATCTTCAATTAGATGTGATGCTGCAGAGATGCTGGATGCAGCCAAGCAAACTCAAACCCATGGCCAGGGAAATGTTTGCATGTCTTGATACCTGCAAGAAGCCTTTTTTGCACCACGGTGCGAAGAATAAGTTGAGAAAACATATAGAGGAAAAAGTAGGAAAAAGTAAGAACAAACCAGCCCTAGAAGAGTGAGAAGCCTATCTTTTTCCTGTGATTTTGTCTAAAAAATGTATGTAATTTCCATTAAATACAATAGTTACTCATTCCTTGTAATGATACCTTTTGACTCAAATGTCCTTTCATTACTTGTTCTAAGAATAAATCCTAGATAATTTTTAAAGGGAAATTTTCCCTTGAGTTCTCAAGACTTTAGACTTTTTCCTGCAAGATCCAGAGGGCTTGGTAAAGAGACGTCACACTGGGAGATGAGGGCCAAGGTCCGAAGGACAGAGTAAGGAACATTCAGTGGTGTATAAACCAGTTCCTGGAATGACCCAGAGGTCAAGGGAGGAGAATGGAGCAAGGAAGGGAGGAGTTTAGGAAGACAAGAGAAACGGTGTGACAAGAAATTGGTGGAAAGATCAATGAAATAGAGGAGTCTGCTAAGCTGGGCAGATCAGCTGGAGCAGCTTCGCGATTTGGGCCCATTCCTTTCCTCCCATGCATTTGGGTAGGCAGCTCTACTAAAGGCTTGGAGGAGCAGGAGAAAGGAAGCACAGGGGATCTTGCATCCAGCACCTGCTCGAAATGAACACATGTTGACAATTTATTTCTAACATTTCTACTGAAAAGCTGTAGAAGTCACTACAGTGACCCTCCTGTGGATATCTATAATTTCATTACCTTAAGATCACTGCCTTTTCTCAGCAAACAAATGTTTTTCCCCCCTTGCTGTACTTCAGAATGCTATAGAACAGCAAATATTTCTGAGAATTACATGGCAGCTTGTATGGCATTTGTGTGAACGGAAGAGCGTTATTATATTTGTTAAAGCTTTCCACAATGATTCACCACCCAGCAACTGAATAAGAGGTGTTCTTCAATCATAACTACAAATAAATGGGCGTTAGTCCTTTAGCTACAGCCAGTGACACGCAAGCTGCACATAACATAAAGAGACTAAAACACAGGTTAAGATTATTTTTTAGATTTCAGAAATGAGTGGAGCACAGAGGGAAGCCATATTAATCCTGCTTGATCCATGTGTGATAGCGTAAGTGAAGGAGAGAGGATGTGATTTGCACCAGTTCTCTTATTCCAAGTTGTTTAATAAGTCCTAAACTTCACATTTTTTTTCCAAGTGCTTTAGATTGATTCCCTACCTCTGAGTTGCTCAAATTCTCCAGGTATTTCTGAAAGCCCTGGTCCATTTTTTCAGCTTGGTAGTAGTGAGACTTAAGGTCAGAAAAGAAGAAGCTATGGAGATGAGACTAAAATCCTTCTGCCTACAACTAGTTTAATTTACTACGGCAGACCTGCAGCCCTTTTGCAGTCCTTCTGCACTTTTTCCAGCCTTTCCTGTTCCTTTACCCATTCCCTTCACAAAGCTGGGTGTAGGAGGGCTCACCACACAGTTCACAAGGAAATAAATGTCCTTGGGAAGTCACTTCTGTGCCTGGGGAGCAGGACGTGCTTGGGTCTATGTTGCCTTCTGGAGGACCACATCACTGCTGTTGGATAATATGTTCAGAACATCCCAGCGTACCTTTGTGTAAGTTACATGGCATTTATTGGTAGCATGGTGAGGATGAGGAACACAAACCAGTTTTATGACGTTTCTTCTCTCACTCCACAGAATATCATTTTGTTTAACAGAACTTTTACTTCCTACAGTCTCACCACGTTTCTAATCTTAGATTACCATGACTAAAACTTTACAGATCACAGTAAGAACAGAAGTGATTTGCCTTTTCGTTATGAGAGAACTGTGTGCTGCCCATGGAAGACCTACGTCCCTTCTGGCACTCTTGCAAGTGTACTTTCGCTACACTTTTAAGACTCAAAAATTAAAAAGTGTACATATCATCAACAGTAGTGTGTTAACCTCTTTGGTTCAAATCCTGACATATTAGGTAATAAAACTTTCCAGAGGCTGGTCACTTGGGAAGCGTTATGGTATGACATTTATATGTATGTCATAACGACTTTAGACAAAAGTATAAAAATAAGTTTATGTTTAACCTGGGAAACGAGGTGCACTTAATGATATGAGTTACACAATTAGGTCCAATTTTGTGATAAGGCACAGACTATGTCATTAAGTTGAGCAGCTCTTTCTCAGAATGTTCCTCATATAATACCTTTGACTTCCACTATTGTCCTTTCGTTTTGGCATGCCAGGCAGGTTGCAATTGTAAAAGAAATAACAAGCTGCTATCAAATTTTGCTTTTTCAAATAGTTCTTTGGTCCCAGCTACTAAAAATGGAGCATTTACAGCTCAATTTCTGCATAGGTTAATCTATTACTTCCTGTAGTATCTTTATTTACAGTTCAGCTCTGCCGAAGTAATGCACTTTAATTAGGTACTATCAGTCTCATCAGATAATCAGAAGGTAAAGTTTGGGTTATGGTATAGTCACATCCTGTTTCAAGAGACAGTGATCCTTCCAAGGTCCTCTGCTGTTCCCCATTCCCCTATTATTTCAACCACCGGAAATCACAGGTCTAATGCCCCGTGCAGATCATTTCTACTCTTTCCCAGAGGATACTGACTCACTAGCTTAGCCCACACAACAGGACTGAGATGAGGGCTGTTGCACCACTCGTTCTAGCTCATGGACATACTGGAGCACATGAAAGAAAGACATTGAGGCCCTGGAGCGTGTTCAGAGGAGGGCGATGAAGCTGGTGAGGGGTCTGGAGCACAGGGCTTATGAGGAGCAGCTGAGGGAGCTGGGATTGTTCAGTCTGGAGAAGAGGAGGCTCAGGGGAGACCTCATCGCTCTCTGTAACTACCTGAAGGGAGGTTGTAGTGAGCTGGGGGTCAGCCTCTTCTCTCTTGTCACTACTGACAGGACGAGGGGGAATGGCTTCAAGTTGTGCCAGGGGAGATTTAGGCTGGACATTAGGAAACACTACTTTTCTGAAAGAGTGGTCAGGCACTGGAACGGGCTGCCCAGGGAGGTGGTGGAGTCACCGTCCCTGGAGGTGTTCAAGAAACGTTTAGATATAGCGTTGAGAGACATGGTTTAGTGGGGTTATATTGGTGGTAGGTGGATGGTTGGACTGGATGATCTTGTAGGTCTTTTCCAACCTAGCTAATTCTATGATTCTATGATTCTATGATGGCTCTGTCTCCCCATTTGCGTGCCCACACTTGCACATCTTGAAGGACTCAGAGGATGCACATCCCCAGGGACTCTTGCTCTGGCCTGCAGCAGGAGCATGGGCTGAAAGAACACCCACAATCTGGAAGTGGAGCAAGTAGCAGAGGACTCCTCATCACAGAGGTGAGATTCTGCCAAGAGAGCCCAGGGAAACAGATAAGGGATACGTATCTGTTGACAAGTTTCAGGAATTGATTCATCGATTTCCTTGACACTTCAGAAAGGCTCAATTAATGAGTAGCAAACTTCTGACCTCAGAAAGCATCCAGAAATTTTAGACTCACAGATTCCTACCAGGAGGCTTCTTCTGAAGCTGGGCTGTTCCAACAAGTCTCCCTCCTCACCCACTCAAGATGTAATTCAACCAATGAAGCTGACAGAGCAATAATGCCTTGCAGTGAATTACATAATAACCACACCCCAGCAGCACTTTATTGTCCTGAGATGAATCTCACTCCCCTCATGCTCTTCCTACATTCTGTTCAGATAGGCAGGCTTCAGAGGTACATCTTTATCCTGACTGCACTACCACTTTTGCCAAAACCTGCTCGGTATTGGAGCAAACTTTATCTGGTTGCATTCAAGCCTGCTCTAAGCTGCTTTCTTGGATATGGTCTGTGTGCTTTCCCAGTTGAGGCCCACTCAGCTAAGATCATAGAATCATAGAATATCTCAAACTGGAAGGGACCCGGGACCCACAAGGATCATCAAGTCCAACTCCTGACTCCACACAGGACCACCCAAAATTCCAAATATATGTCTGAGAATGTTGTCCAAAGCACTTGGTGCTGTGTCTGCCACCCTCTGGGGCAGAACCTGTTCCCAACCTCCACTTGACTCTCCCCTGATACTGTTCCATGCCATTCCCTTGGACCCTATCACTTTCATCAGAGAGCAGAGCTCAGAGATGCCCCTCTGCTTCCTGTGAAGAGCTGCAGGCCGCCATGAGGAGCTGCAGGCCAGCATGAGGAGATGTGGGCCGCCATGAGGCCTCCCCTCAGCCTCCTCTTCTTGGGGCCAAACAAACCAAGAGTCCTCAGCCCCTCCTCACACATCTTGCCCTCCAGACCTTTTCCCATCTTCATAGCTCTCCTTTGGATGCTCTCTGATGGTTTTATGTCCTTCTTACATTGTGGTGCCCACCCAGAACTGCACGGTGCTCGAGGTGAAGCCACACCTTCTGGAGGGAGATAACAGTTCTTCCCAATTTAAAGTTACCTTTAAACTTACTTAGCATTCCTTCAAGTCCTGTTTCCAAGTCACTGATGAAAATATTTAAGAGAACCAGCCCTAAAATGGGACCCTGCGAATCCCCACTAGTGACCAGCCACCAGCTTGATGTAACCATATTTACTATATCCCTTTGAGCCCAACACGTCAAAGAATTGTTCACCCATCCCATTATTTTTTTATCTAGATTCTGGTGGCTTACCAGTTGCCAAGCTCCGCCAGGTCTTTCTGCACAGGATGACCAAGAGCATTGGCCACGAAATCTTCCACAGGTCAAGTCTTTCCTGACTGCTCTCTGAGCTGCTTCTTCCACAGCTATGTAGAAAACCAGATACGTCCGTGATTCCAATCTGTCTCAGGTCCACATTTGGGCAATCAGCCCTCTGTACACACCACGAGGTTGTAGCACTGCATTGTCCCAGCCTACTAGCTAGCCAGTGTAAGCTGCAGACACATTTTTTCAGCTTGATATACTCTTCCAACGAGTCCTGGAGGGCACCAATTCCCAGTTCCTCAACCAGTTAAAACTAAATTGGAAATCTGAAATAAAAACCTAATCTTGAATTTTAAAGAAAAAAAACACTCAAAAGCAATTGCATTGGAAGAAATGCATACAAACATCTGGCTTTCTAAATATAAACATATAGGAGACTTTCCTCCACACAAATGTCAGCTCAAAAAACAGAGGGAATTCCCCAGCTTCATTCCAGTTCAAATGCTGCATCTCAGGAATGCATCATTTTTAATTTGGGGAAGTGGCAGTTTTGTTTGACGCTTTCAGATATCAGTCCAAGAGAAACAAGTGTAGCCTTCCCAGGAAAAGCAGATCTTAAACCAGGGAATGGTTCATGTGTTGTCTGCATTTCATGAATTCTGAGAGGCCCAGCGTGTTAACACTGATGGAGCACTTCAGAGTGAGAAATCACGTAAACACTCAAGGTAAGTGCTGCAGAGAGCTAATCTGATTCTTCTAGTAATTCTATAAAACCCAGATAAATTCCATCTTCTGCTAAAATTTTTCCAGATGTTTATATCAGCCCTGAAGCATGACTTTGTTCCTCACTAAATATAGCAAAGCTTTAGTGAGCAAAGGCTTGAGTCAGACCTCTTAGCTCACATTTGTGTCACTTCTTTATTTGAAGCCATGACAATACATTTTGAGTAACCCAAAAATAATACCTTCTCTCTTTCTGTAATTCCCTTTCCCTAGCCCATTTCATCCTCACACCAGGTGATAGTTTCCTGGCTCACTGCAGACAGCGTTTATCCACCAACAACACTGGCTTCTGAGACCTTACAGTCTGAAGTCCACAGTACCTCTTTGTTTGATTTCCATGCCTTGTATTCTGGACTGAAACACCCGCGTGAGCCACAACAAATATTATTACATATTAATTCAACAGAGCAGCTTATGCCTTGCCGCTTCCAGGGACAAAAAACAACACTGGCTCTTCACAGATAGACAGAAAACAAGCTCAAAACAACCTGTCTCATATCATAGACCAGGCTATACAGGCTACATTTATTGGTAGTTCTGCAACAGAGAAACAACATCTTCAATGCATCCAAGTATATATCTACACACATCAAAAGGCTGACCCTGAGGTATCACTGACTCGCCCAGAGCTGAACATCTCCTGCGTCTCTGGTAACACTCCAGTGTTTGTTAATCCATCTTGAGCAAAAAGAGGGAGAGACAGAAAGCTTTGAAGCACAAAAAAATTCACCATGCTTTCTTGTACATCTAACAATCTGCTGTCTCTTATCTCTACAAAGTACACAGTACTTGGGCTGTACTGCCATGGAAGATTTGCTTTCACTAACAAGTAAGCTCATTTTTTATTGGAGCTGAATCAATAAACAGTAAATATCCCACTGCAAGGTATGAGCCCAAGCCTGACCGATAGTAGTGCCTGCATCTTTTCTTGGTGTCAAAATAAAATGCTACATACAATTGCTTGTCTCTACTTCCCAGCCAACAAAAAGGTACCCGTGGATAGTTCATAATCTCTGTGTGTCATTAGAAGTAAATCCACTGTGTGTTAATGAAAAGATCATGAGATTTTGTGGTTTCACATGGGACCTCAAAGAGAGGGGAGCTGAAACATTAAGAACAGACCCCCCAAATATGCCACATACAGTCTCCATGCTTTTTTCAGCCTAATTCAGTTCTGAACTGTGTATTTCCTTCACAGATTCAGAAATGTAAAACTGCTCTCAGAGAACTTTCTTATTCTATTTCCACCCTGGAAACACGAAATCTCTCAGGTGACTTCATGGTTGGAAGATAGCTCCTGAGGAAAGGGCACGCAAAACAATTATCAAGCTGACTCCCCAGCCTTTATTGGAGTGCATTTATTTCTCAATCCTGAGCATCTGCATTTAATTTGAGGTAAGGGAAGAGTTTTGTGTGGGCAAGGAGGTTCTTTAGAATTGCAGCCAACACGAAGGGTGTGCCAATGGGAGGGGAAGAGCGATACAAGCGAGGAGTCTCCCACACCAAGAACAAAAGGCAGCTGCCAGCAACCCACTTGGGGATACTCTTCCGCAACCCACCTGGGGAAACTGTGAATGTATTACTCAAATGGACAGGTTTCTATAAAGGACAAACAAGTGGGATGAAACACTCAGCCCAGGAAATGTCTAATTTTTACTAATACAAAAGAAGGAAGCGTAAGACTCTTTTGATGTGGGCGCTTACTATCTGTTGGTCATGGAGATGTATCCATAGTACTCTGTAGGTATAGCCTCCCTGGTGCAATAACTCCATATATTTCCTCCCCTTGGAGTGATGACAAGGCACCAGTATCGGGAAGCCACCGTGGAGTCATATCCAGAAGTGTTCCTGTGCTGCTTGCAGCTTGAGATCTCCCACCAGGACGTTTATGCAGGCTGTCCCCAACCCTGATGCAGACGTGGATGTAAAGGACAAGCACATACAATGATTACCCAAACATTCCCCCAGTTTCCAGCAATTGGAGGCCCAAGATCTTCTTGAGACAAACACAAATTCTGAGTATTCAGCATCCATATAGAACTTTTCAGTAAATTGTGGTAAACCCATCCCACCTTTAATTAAATCATTCAGGTGATGGTGAGCACAGAGACCTGGCAGTGAAGGCTTATAATAAAATACACATGCAAGTTTCTGAGACTTACACAGATCCCAGTGTGAACCAAGCTGTAGATGTTATCACCAGCAATATGGCTTCTAAAATTCTAGTTTGCTGAAGATTGAGCATCATGTCCCAAATCAGAGAGGTAATGACCTCCACCAGGGTTTCTTCTCATGCAGTTATTGCATTCTCTCCAAAAAAGAAGGTGCTTTTTCTACATAATAATGCTCACTAGCAGCTTTTATATGGTGACAGGACATATGTCTATGCATCAGAAATCTCAGTTGTGGCTGAGCTTGGACAAAGACAAGTCACACCTCTGTGTCCTTTGCTGAAGTCATGCATGTCTAATGTAAGCTCTAATGTAAGTCTCTTCCTCTCACACATATCTCAGGACCATGGGGGAAGAAGAGCTCTGAAATAACGGCCAGTGAATGGTTCTGGTCCTCTGTTTGTTTGTTTACCTGGTGGGGTAATGAAGGGCCATAGTCTCCACCAAAACAAGTTTTTAAAGCTAATACAGAAAGATAGGAAGGACAAAATATTTGGTAACAGAATTGTGGCATGAGGTGTGTAAATAGGAATCAAAATACCCCCCAGATCCTTTCAAGGGAAAGACAGGGTCATATCAGCACCAGGAAATTGCTGGCACATGGAGAAACATTAACTACTCTCAGATGCAAAAGGTAAGGTTTGCTGTGCTACCACATGCACATGAGAACATAAAAATACTGACGTCAATCAACGTTGACTTCTGCTTCATGCTCTGCCCTTGGTCCAGGCTTGATGCCTGGGATGTGACTGCATATTTCTCTTGAGTATTTTCATACTCCCCATATGGTTCCAGAGTGCAGGAGGAAGGGCAGCAATGGCAGTGGCTCCATGTGCCTGGCTGGTGTGGAGCCTTGCTACTTGGCACAACAGCAGCATCTTGCATTTCCGTCATGTCTCGGGCTATTTCAGCAGGTGTTTTCCAGGGAAACAACTGGCCTTGACTAAGGAGACATGGAGCATCCCTACAGTTGCCCCTATAAATGCCCCTACATGTGGGGCAGAGAGCTGTGCATGCCTAAACTCTGGAGGCATTCAAGACCAGGTTGGATGGGATCCTGGGCAGCCTGACCTAGTGGCTGGCAACCTTAGCTACGGCAGGGAAGTTGGAACTAGATGATCTTTAAGGTCCCCTCCAACCTAAGCCATTCTATAATTCTATGATACAAGGAAAGACACCTCCATCCCCAGGTTTCCTTGGCACGCTGTTGGGGATTAGCCCTGGTGGGCAGCTGAGCCCTATATGGCCACTTGGTAACTCACCCCCAGTGGGTGGGTGAAGAGAATTGGAAATGCAAAAGTGAGAACACCCATGGATTATGATAAAACTTGTTAGTAGGTAAAGCCAAAGCTGCTCATACAAGCAAAATAAAGTAAGGAATTCGTTCACTAGTTCCCTTTGGCAGGCAGATAGATGTTCAGCCATCTCCAGGAAAACAGGGCTTCATCAGATCTAACACTTACTTGGGAAAGCAAGCACTGTGACTCCTCCCTTTCCCCAGCTTTTATTGCTGTTCATGACGTCAGCTGGGGTCAGCTCTCCTGGCTGTGTGCCCTCCCAGCTCCTTGTCACCCTAGCCTGCTGGTGCCCAGGGCAGGGTGAGAAACAGAAAAGACCTTGACTATTTGTAAGCACTGCTCAGCAGCAACTAAAACATTCCTGTGTTATCAACACTGCTTTCATCACAAATCCAATACATAGCACTGTATCAGCTACTATCAAGAAAAATAACTCTATCCTAGCCAAAACCATGTGCACTTCATATATTGGTGACAGCCTGAAAACTTAATCTCTGTCTCAAAATTGAAACAGGCATCCCTTACAGACATATCTTGGTAGACTGAGCCACAAGGGTTTGGGGGCATGTTAGGGCAATGCAGGCCAAGACGTCAGGTCACCACTGCCCTGCTTCCAGACAGCCAGAGTCTAGAGCAAATGAGTTGCAGGATACCCTGATTCCGTTGCTCACACTTGACATTTTCCCAGACAATGCAACGAGAAAGGGAAAGTCCAGCTGTGCCTGACTGTGACATGTGAAAGTAAGGTAGCAACAAGTCATTCTTCCGCCAATCCAAGCCATACAATCCATTCTATAAAGTACCCGGAACTGCACTGTGTAATCTGATTTTCTTCATTTGTTTGCATTTGCCACACAAATATGCATTGCTGATGCCGTTCTGTGTATCCTCAGCAACCTCTCAGTGTTAAGACAACAATTGCTAGCTGAGGTTTGCTTCTAAAGAACTAACAGACACATAGAGCAAGGAGGCTGGTGCGCAGCAAAGTCAGGAGCTCTGCTTCACTGCATCATTTGCTAGGGACTGCTAGTAGCAGGGAGAAAAATACCATGCTTCATCATGAAAGAAATATTTCATGGAGATAGCTTCCTTGTATTAACTGAACAGTTGGGAAAATGTCCAGCTAACCTGTCCCCGACAATACAAATTCATTCTTGCAAAACTTGAACAAGAATGTGCTCCAGCAGTAAACAGAAATAAGCAGTGTCTTTGTAAATGCGTCTTGTACTCAGCTCAGGAGGAGAACTTTATATGTCTGACCTAATTATATTATTTCCCAGTGATACTGTCTGTTCCCTGAACATCTTCCTGAAGGAGAAGCTGAGTTCAGAGTACGTTCTAGGGCACAGGTACATCATGTGATTCTCACCTGGACAACAGTTCATCCTGGACTGACACATGCTGTTTTCATGCATTAACTTCAACTCATCTGTACAGATGTGGCCAGAAGTAGAGTACTTACCCCAGAGCATCTTTCATAAAACCTTGCTTGGTTTGGCTAAGGATACTTTCCAGAGCCCTGTGACTGTTTGTACCTGGGCTATTGCAAAAGGTAAATGATCGTTTTGATTTCCAAAGTATTTTCCACTGACGCTGATCATGAGCCTTCCTCCTTAGATCTGTCTGTTTTCTGATCCTGGAAGATTCACTGGGAGGAACAAGGAATAGCTGACAGCGTCATGGCTGAGAAGGGACAAGGACAGTGAATGGGTTTCAGATCACCAGAAATGAATTTCCAAGAAAGTAAATCACCTTATGTTGCTAAGCCATCACGACTCCTAAATAAGTGCTAGAAGAAAAATGCCTGTGGCAAAGGAGGAAAGTTGAATCAGAACATAACAGAGAGCTCTGCACTTGAGTTCTCCTGGTTTCAAGAGAAGACAGTCACTGAGGTGCTCTTCCCTTGTCAAGCTGGCTCTTCCTATGTCATGCCATTATTGTTATCTCTTGGTCGTCTAAAAGATGCACGTCACTCCCTCCTGGGCAGCAATTTGGGGAAAAAGAAGCAATTTCCCTGGTGGGGTAATGAAGGATGATTTCTTCCAGGGCCTACACCTCCCAGGAGCCATGTCAGATTTAGGTCAACGCATTACTTCAGCATTATTCTGGGAGACCTTGTGCCCTTGCAGTTCCCTTCCACCATCTCCTTTTTGCCCCACTGCACTCAGTACAAGAGGAATGCCAAGCATCCTGTCTGTTATTTGCCTTTCCCTCCTGAGTGAAGTCACAGGGGGGACGAAAGGCTACCTGAGCACCGGAGACCACGGATCTACTTTGTCTGTGGCCCACCTGGTGTCTTGCTCCTGTGAACATCTCTTGGCAGGAGTACAAGGTAAGACAGTTCTGCACAGCAAAGAGCTTACGTCATGCTGACAAGGATCTCGGTTCGCCACAGCGCACACGTGGGGATAGACCAGGATTTGCTCTGGAAGGCTATCCCAGAGATCCTGGTGTGGCACAGCTCCCAGGAGCTGGTGGCAGCTCCCATCCCACCGCCCCTGCCTCCTCCACAGCCATGTGCAGCCAGGGACGTGGGAGTGGCATTCCCCGGGGCCATGGCATTCTTGGTGCAGTTCCCCACACTGGGAGAACTGCCTGGCTGATTGTTTCCCCGCTGATCTCCTTTTTAAGGTGCGTGGGAGGGAAATGTGCTTACACGACATGCACGGGATGGCAGCAGGAGGCTTTCGGCAGCAGGGAGATGGGAGGTCATGGCAGGGACATGGCATTGCAGGTAGGAAACTGTCTCGCATCCTCCCACTCCTTCCCGTCTCACGTCATCCCCTGGCAAGGGGCAGCTCGAGGAGCAGGTCTGTGTCTCTTCTCTGGAGACAAACCCAGTCTAATTGGGTGATACTTCCACTGATCGGCTGCGTCCTGCTGGGAACAGTGTTGTGTAACAGTGAGGACTGGTGTGAAAAGCCCCTCCTGACACACATCCATACCTGACCATGCCCATGGCAAAGCCCTCGCACAGCTCTGGTGCATGAGAGAGGACACACATCCCATTCCAAGGCAGTGGTGCTGGGCTCACTGAGCCGAGCCGCAGCCTTCTGCCTTCCCTCCAGCCCTGCTGTTTTCAAAGACTGCAATTGTAACCAGCAGCACTTGAGTTTATCAGTCTGTGGGTTCAGCTTGGTGGTGCAGAATTCCCTACACCAGCAACATGTCCTGCTCTCACCTCTCCCCCTGCCCACCTCAGGCCATAGGTTGCCAAAAGCACACGTGGAGTGTTCTTCTCACACAGCCCCAAGTGCTGGAGCGGACAGGATGGCCGCAGCAGGGACAACGGGGAAACCAGTACCAAGAAGGGGCCAACACCCAACAGCCATGGCACTGAGGCATCAGCAACACAAAGGAAGAACAAAATGCCAACCAGGGATGCCATGACCAAGATCACAAGTGCTTGGTTAACAGCTGCAGCCTGTCCATGCTGTGTACATGGAAGACCCCAGATGAGTGAGTAAAACACTGAGCAGGAAGGAGACGGCAAGGTGGAGAGGAGCAAAAAAAAACATGCTGGTTCCCATTCTCCTCCCAACTGAAGGATGCTCTGTGTTTTGCCTTTCTAAAGGGAATCTCGCAGGATTAAATCTTGCAGACAAAATATTTAACCATGCTGAACCAAGAGCACTTCGCAAACTCAGAAAATTGTGGAATTATGGTATCGTTTGAGTTGGAACAGACCCTTAAAGGTCATCTAGTCCACCAAAAAGCGTGAAATGGTCTTTGAATGCTCAAGTTCTTTTCCTCCAAACTCGCTGCAAGTTTAAAAACTGAAACCACAGCCACTGCTCGATGTAGGTAAGGAATGAATAAAGTCACCACATGCAAAGTAGCTTCCAAGACGAACAAAATGTACCTGTAGTACCATCCCTTTACATACTGCTTCAACCTTCCAATATATATGATTCAGCTTATTTATCCTCATGTGTATCTTGCACAAGCTTGCAGAGAGAACAAAATGTACTCCGGGAAGAAAAGACAAGGCAGCAGCATGCAGGTGGCCTGCCCTGATGATGGGATGTTCCTTCCTCCTCTCAGGGATCTCTAGCTCCGCTTGTGCTTTTTCTTCTCTTAAAATATCTCTAAGTCCCATGTTTTTAACTCTACAGTAAAATATTTCCCCCCTTTAGAGGTCGTTAAACTCTGGAAAGGAGCTGGCTGGTGATCCCTGCAGGCTTTCTGTCATGGACACCAACTTGTCTGTGGTCTCAGGTAGGAGCACACCTGACGTGAGCTGGGGACATCACCCAACTCCCAGCTCAGAGCTGGGAACAGAGGGGAGCAGCACGAGGTGTTTGGAGAGCACCAGGACGGACAGACAGACAGACAGACAGACAGCCAAGCAGGGCTGCCCCTTCCTGCACAAACACGGGGCAGAGCAGTGGGACCTCCATGAGATGCACGCTTCAGATGTACATTCAGTATTTGTGGCCACTTGCAATGAAAGGAATATTAACTTCAAAATGTTAGTGCTAATTTTGTAACACTAGAATAAGCATCTGGGGATCTAGCAAACAGAACATCACATCTCTACATGGCACTTCCACAGAACTACAAGTTCTCGTGGTACTGCTTGCAGGAGCACATTCTTGCCCTTTGATAAAAAAAACAATATGTGACTAATGGAGTCCCACTGAAATCAGCTCTGGATGCTATAAAAAGAAATGATAGCACTTCTCATGGTTTTAAAGCCTGAATGAAGACAAACATCGAATTAGAGAAGGAAACAAAGTCAGTGACTTGTCTGAGGTCACAAAGGACTCACATGGCTTGGGGTGCGTTGCAGCACACATCCTTCAGTCTTCAGCAGCTCTCTGTCCCCTCTCCCTAAACCCACTCGGGCTTCAGCATTTCCTGCTCCTGCCTGCAGACTTTGTGACACACACAGGACTGCACCAGAAGGTATTATGAATGTAAACTCTGATAAGAAGACTTCTAACAGCGTTATCAAAATGGAAGTGATAAGAGCGGGTTGGATTTGTATGGCCTATTCCTCTGCAGGTGACTGAGGGGCAGCAGGCGGACCAGGGGTATGAGCAAATATTTTCATGGCTCAGGCGTCATTCTCTAGTAACAAAACTCCGAAGCATTTTTGATGTGGGAGACGGTGGGAACCAAAACTCGTTGCTCTCTCACTGAAAAAAAAAAAAAAAAAATCCACACGGAGGGAAAAAGAAGAAGTTTCTACACATCAGCATGTGTGGAACGTTTCAGTTTTGAGGAGACAACGCTTCTGTAGGAAAACCTCCCCATTTCAAAACTTTGGCTCAGTCCAGAGAGGCCCATCTCCATCACCTCTGCCAAGGGCAGCGTGCGGATGGGTCAGAGTGGCACAGGGAGGCACTGCTGCCGGAGCATCCCTGTCTGAACCGCGCTGTGCAGCGCCCTGTTCTCTGAGGTAGCAGCTGTCAGCGGAGCAGGATGACATACCATGCCCACTGCATTTCCCCGGGTGCAGTGCAGTCACAGCTTTTCCCTTTCCAAGCAGTGGTAGCAGGCTCCTGCAGGAGCATGGTGGCAAGGAGAGAAGACGAGCTCACCACGCTCTGGGCCTGACCCCGGGCTGAGTGCTGCAAAAGGTGCATGGAACCGACCCGGAGCATCCTGCTAACACTTGAGAACTAACCCCCACATCAGGGACCAGGACCCCTCCTCGCTGCTCCTCGCAGCCCCTCGCCTTCCCTGCAACATTTCCCTTTCCTCCGAGGCTGCGCTGAAACGGTGCCGCGGCCGCTCACCCTCACGCTCCCCCTTCGCTTCTCACTTTCCCTCCCATTGGTTTCACGTTCCCTTTGCCACGCGGAAAAGCTTTCAAGCTCATCCAGCCCGGCAGTGGAGTTTATCCTGGTTCCACCCACTGGGACTTTCCTAGCTTCCTCCTGCAAGGCGAGGGGAAAAAAAGGCAGAGGCAGGCGGCAGGCATCCCGGGGAGCTCGGGGAGCCGCGGTGCTCCCTTCCCTGAGCTAGGTTTCTATTGTAGGCGGTGCATTCCTCGGGAGGGAGGGTGTGTGTGTGTCGGTGCCTTCCCACACTCCGGGCAGCTCTTATTTAATGGGGGTCTCCATGCAGGGCAGAAGGCAGAGGAGGTTTGGCTGTTGCCAGGCTCAGCGGCAGCTCGCGCGCCAGTTGCCGGCATGGATCACAGGGCTGAGATAACCCTGGAGGAGGCTTCGGCGACCCGCCAAGCCTCCAGGATGCACATCAAGGAGGACCTGAGGAGGATGCGCTGCGCCGTGCTGCTCTGCCTGCTGGCCGTGCTGCTGCTGGCGCTGCCCATCGCGTACCTGCTGGCCGGGAACCTGCGAGCACCCACCTCCTGCTCCCAGGTAAGGCACTGCCATGCCTTATCCAACCTGCTGCAGCGTGGGGTCCCACCTCTCCACTTGTAGTCGTGTTGGTTTTTGTTGCTTTTTTTTTTTTTTTTTTTTTTAGTTTTCTGGGGCTTGTTCTCTCTTTGAGTTTATTGCGTTTAAGGGAAGGAGAGAAGTGTGCTGTTACATGCCGTCATCTTCATGCAGAGTCAATCTGCCAGGATATATCTTCTGTTTGCTCAGTCATTTTAGCTTGTCTTTATTTCACTCTGGTCACAGCGCAAGGTATGCCCTTAAAACTTTCGTTGGCATGCTTAAGAGAAAGTTCTGTTTGACTCAAATCTGTGTCTCTCCACTGATTTCAGCCAGATTTTGATACCACGGCTCATTTTTCTCCCTTCTTTCAGATTAGCTCTGAGACTTCCCACCCCATGTCCTATTTCAGCAAACATCTGCTGACCAAATGCTGATGACAGTGGGTCAGTGCCCATCGCACATCACCAGGCAGACAGCTACAGCTCTCATGCATCATTAACATATAGTCCTGCACAGATTCTTTTTGAGACAACTATGGAGTTCGACCCTAAATTTCCCATTGTGTGATTTACTCCCCATCAAAACTTTCTCTACATCTGGGGAACTTCTCGTCTCTTTGACAGACAGCTGAGCTCTCTTTGCTCCTGGGCTGGCAAAGGTGGTCACCACTAATGCTTTTCTGTGCTGTCCCACTCCTGCTTGTGACAGCCTGCAAGTGCTTCTTTCCATTCTATCCTACAAATCTATCAGGACTGCCCTTTGGTAGAAGGAGAAAACACGCATATAGCTGTGAAGAATTAAGGTTGGAAGGAATGTTAGCCACAGGTCTGAAGTTCCACACCCAATTAGCCTGCTTGTCATGTGCTCCCTTAGGAACAGCAGAAGAAAGCTGTGTTAATAAGCGGCCTCAAGGGTAAATTTTGGATGCGGATTTTTCTTGCATATGTTTAGACAGTCTGACAGCTGTGCCTGTGGCTCTGTGCCTGTGCATGTTTGGCTGCATGGAAAAGCTCTGGCCCTGCTTTGAACCTGAGTTTACGCCCAAGCAGAGACAGCCCCTGGTGCAGCATCTTCCATGTTCAGTTTGCACCCAGCTGGCAGGAGGTGCAGCGCCCTGGCACAGTGCCTCAGACTGCTAAATGTGCTGGTTTCTTGCACATGTGGAAGTGCTCACTGCTGTGCTGACCCTCCTGCTGCTATTTACAGAGCGGGTGCATGCAGTGGAAAGCCATTTGGGGCTGTCTCGTTGCTCTTTCTGTTCCCATCCTCTGAGGCTCCAAGCGGAACAGTTCAATTCTTGAGATGGCCTTAAAGAGAATTAATAATAGAATGAATTAATAATAGAATGCAAGCTGTTAGGTAGAACTAGCGTGTTCCTGGCTCCCATTCTGCTGGCAGAGTTAGTGGAGAAAAGTGTTTGTGACAGGGTTTGGTTTTTTTAAGAGGAAAAGCTCAGCGTAAGCCATTAGATTTGCTCTAGCCCGTACATGCCCTCCACGAGCATGTACTTCTATGCACATGCACTGAATTAGCATGTAATAATCCCACAATGATGCAATGAGGTGATCAGTTGCTTTGCAACCTCTGCGCGTCCCGTGGAGGCAGGGAAAGCATCGGGGCTGGCTGTGTGCCCGCGGCACCAGCGCCAAGCCGGGTGGGGGTGTGCCTGGCGGCTCTGTGCGAGGTGCTGCATTTGCTGAGCTTTTCATTCATTCCACCGAACTCTGAGTATGTCACCAGCTTTATCCAGCTGCAGAGTGCCTCGGGGTGGGTTTGTCTGCTTGCTGTTAACCCCTCCGAGCTCAGCAGGTCTGCAGCCCAGCTGGACCCAGAGGAGCATTTCTGGGCATACGGGCTGTCAGGACCGGGTGTTTTTGTGTTTCCAGCTGCATTTGTGGAATTAGAACCACGTTGCTGGAGGATGCCTTTTTCACATGTCCCATTAATAGAGGACTTAGCTGGGAGCAAGCATGTGTGCTGGAGCCCTTGCAGCAACGCTTTTGGGCTCTGGGCACCCTGGAAGCAGGTGGGCTGGCCCCGCTTTGCAGCAGATGTGAGTTCATTCACTGAGCCTTGCAGCAGTGAGCTCATGGGAGGAGCCCTCCTGGTGCCGCAGGACCAGAGCTCAGCCCACACAGGATTATCATTTTCCGCTGCGCTCGGACCAGTCCTGGGCCACAGCTCCAGCACCAATTGGGAGGGACTGGTGCAGCCGAGCAGGTGAGAAGCAGATGTAAATCCCTGTAAACCCGTCCTTCCTGGAGCAAGGAGGAGGGGAAGGGTTGTGCAAGCGGGGTGTGCCTCCTTGGCTGCGGGGTGAGACAGTTGTTCATCTCAGCTCCTGTGTGGGTGCACGTGGTGTCACATTATCCTCAGAAGGGACACAAGCTCAGCTTTTCCTATGGAAACGCCTCTTTTAGGGAAGAGCAGGGCATGTTATGTCGTCACAGCAATGTGTGAAGCACCAGTTCTCTTTCTTGTGCTGAGCTGTGTCTTGCATGAATAACTGAGGCCTGATGATGGGTTCCCTGGATACCTTCCAGGCTCACACGCAGCTTCCTGCTGGAAGTAGAAATCACTTTCTTTTGTTCTTCAAGACAAAGTGAGGTGAGGAAATAGGGTTCTCTAAGCACTAACATGGCTTGGGCTATTAGCAGGAAATTATAAAAGGCTGCGGGGCATCCTTCCCCAAAGGAAAGCCAAGTTTCAGTCTGAGTGCACAGATCTGCTGAGGGAAAGAGCACAGCAGCCAGGAAAGCTTCTCCATCTGTCTTAGCAACTCAATCCACTCGCTCCATCAAGCTGAAAGTCAAGGCCTGCCCTGCAGATATTGGTACCTGGGCTTGTGCTGGAGGCAACTTTAGCATGGCAGGACCCAAAGCAGGGCACAAGGGAGGTTCAATCTGAAACCAGTTAAAAAGATTGCTTGTGAACCTGCGTGCCAAGTCAGCCTTGAGGTGCTGCTGTATGGGAGGCACTAAAATCCTAACAGCTCAACCTGGGTCTCCATCCTGCAGTCCAAAAGGAAGAAGCAGCAAAGCTTAGAAGAGGACTGGCAGAGCTATAACCCATGCAGAGCCAGATGCACCAATGGCCTGCCCAGATGGGAAGGAGAACCCCAGGGAGGTGGTGGAGTCACTGCCCCTGGAGGGCTTCAAGAAAAGGGTACATGTCACACTGAGGGACGTGGGTAGTGGGCATGGGTTGATGTTTGAACTAGTTGATATTAGTGGTCTTTTCCAGCCTTAATGACTCCGTGATTCTAAATGGCTTCCTGATCTGTGAGGATGGAGAGGTGCCTGGGGAGCAGCAGGGAGCCTTGTGCCATGTCCTGGTTGTGGGGCACTCTTCCAAAAGCCATAAAACTGCTCTGTGATGCTTATGGTCCTCACGGGCAGAGCAGCCAGTACATACCACAGCCCAACCAAAGTGCTCCCACCATTAAGGACAATTTTTGCCAAACTACCACAGATGCCCAGCCCAGGCCATGCAGCACCCCTGGGCTGAGCAAAACCGAGTGCAAGCATCGTGTGTGCCCCGCAGAGACCTGCCCATGAGGTTGCACCTTGTGCTAGAAACTGAGCAGATGAAGGAGCTGGGGATGTTTGGCTGATGAATCCCCCTGCCTGCGGTGCCAGGCTGCTTTTCCCAGGCAGATCTCCTGGACAACCCCAGCCCTTCCTGGAGGTGCAAAGGGGATGTTTTGCACTGGCCCTGCTCCTGGGCTTTAGCTGTCTGTACAGGGATGTAAATGCCCCGGGGCTTTGGGCAGTAGTGAAGTTTTGCATACCGCAGTTTGCAGGGTTACCATGGGTGCTGGAGATGCCCTTTGTTTCCAGGGCAGCTGTAGGGTGGGATTTTCAAAGTTGCTCAACGCAGCTTACAGTTTCTTCTGCTGCAACCAAAGGGAAAACTGAGGCCATTTGGTGAACTTTTCAGAAGCACAGCTAAGCAAGAAAGGAGAATAGAGAAAAACGTTAATTGTGTGATTTCTCTACTGCCTTGTGCTACTTGGCTCTCCCTCATCTTCATCCTGAAAGCTCTTTATGCACTTCATCCACACCCCCAGTGTACATCTGCAGCGCAAGTATTGCTAATACCAGGCCACTGTGTAGCACTTCTTAGTAGTAAAATATTTTCTGTGCAGGTTTAGATTTGTATCCTTATCAAACAGCACAATTAGGAAAAAACTCTGCCTTTGCCACGCAAAGAACACGTTCACACCTTGCAGCACTGTGCTCTGTGTGCTGCTCTTCAGCACACAGAAGGGCAGCTGCTGCATGAGGGGTACCCATCTGGCACTCTTTGGAAACAAGTAAACAGAGGTTGCATTAAAAGCTTCTTTACAGCTGTCAGACAAAACCATTTTGACGTTTCTGACAAAGCAACAGGATCCTTCCCATTTCCTCCTCCCCTCTGCTTTTATCGCAACGCCTAAGTATTCATAAAATGCATGAAGTTAGGCTTTAAACAAACAGCTCGACTGAAGTGACATGATTTAGTGTAGGTTTGCGATTGATTTGTAGCTCCTTGTGGTACTTTGTGTGGTTTGAAAAGATACTACTTGATAAATATGTAGGAAGAGCCACATCAGTACTGCTGTAACCCTGTGCATGTGCATCTGGCCAAAAGCATGCGAGTGTGGGAGGGAAATCCTCACACTGACCTCGTGCTTCCACATCGGGAGAAGGGCTGTGGCTGCGTCCTATGGAAGGGATAGCAAGCAGGTGGCACCTCAGAGTGGAGGGGATGGATGTATTTATTGCAGCAGCCCATAGCACACAGCATACCCCACCAGGGAGCCCCGAGCTGGCTGCAGTCCTGTAACCACTCGCTTCCTGCAGCCACACTGCAGCACACGCTGCCACTCACCGTGCCTGGCATAAACACAGTGGATGATGCTCCTCATGTCCCAGAGATGCAGAGCCAGCATCCCGCAGCTCCTTCCTTCCCCCTGCAGCCACGCTGCTTTGCAAGCTGCCAGAGGAGGGCTGGCTCTTGGCCAGGAGCCATGGGAGCATGGCAGGGTGTGAGCAGGAAGCAGCCCATCAGAGCATGGCACGCAGCCAGCGGGTCCCTTCTTCTTTTTGCTGTTCAACCCAAACGCTGGCACCGCTTGGCACGGGCACCGTCACTGTGGGGGTGTGCTCATGCTTAGGGCTAGAGGAAGGTTTAAGGTGAAAGCAAATGCAAAATAGCTTGCCTTGCCCTGGGCTCCCCACAGTTCAAGGCATGCCTAAGCAGTAGACTTGTAGCCTGAAATAATGCAGATGTAGAAAGGGAAGGCACAGGTCTGTAGATGGTACAGTACACCTCTTAATCTATTTACTGGTGTTTCAAATGCACCGTGCAGATGTTTGAAGCAGGAAAGAGCTTCTCACACTGTGCTGCTTGCTCCATTTCACTGCACAGATGGAGACAGAGCAGCCACCAGGCAGCAGTGCTCCAGCAGCACTCTGTGAAGGCACCAGCCCAGGAGTGATGGTCCTTACCCCCAGTGCTCCCCCAGCCACGCCAGGGCTTTGTCCATCCCATGAGCTAAACACAGCCACCACAGCAGCCCAGCTCCTGCCCCTGGCATCTGCCTGAGATGTGGGTGGCTTCAAGCAAACAGCAAGAAACTCTTGCACCAAAGCAAAGCTCTGTCGGGGCTTGTCCTTTTACATAAAAGCTTTAGCTGAGGTGGAAGATATCAGTGTAACACCTCTTGTTTTGGGGGGTATACAAACTGGACGTGGAGCAGGATCCCTGGAGCTAACCGCTTGCACATCTGTCTTGCAGGTCGTGGACGAGAGAGGCTCTCACTTTCTGAAGCAGCGGGCAGTATCTGCTGGTAAGTGCACCCGTCCTTTTCCCATCCCCACCACCTTTGTTTGTCAAGGTTTTGCAACTGCTGCCACAGCCCCCAAGGCAGACAGCTCCCTGCCTGCCCTCACCACGAGGATCCAAGCAAGTCAAGGCAGAGCAGGGTCATGGGACCTGGGGAGATGGGTACAGCTGGGGCCATAGCGAGGGGCGAGCATTCCCAACCCCAGGCAGGGCCAGCTCCATCCCAGGGTGGGTCCACACTTCCCAGCACCTCCCTGGGACTGGCATGGCTCTCTTAGTGGTCCAACACATGGATTTGGGAGCCTGTGAGTGTGTCCCCCCCCTCCACACACTGAAACCTTTTTTCTCTTTTTCCCTCAGTTACAGACACGCTTCCCAGTGCTGAGAAGCCAAGAGCGCACCTGACAGGTAATGCTTGTTCAAAAGCAAAGTGTTTCCTTCGGGTCTTACAGCTGTTGCAGTGCAATAACCGTGGTTTATACGGGTCTGATAGGATCAAGCTGCAAAATGCAGGGGAAGAAGTCACCAGCTTTGCCTCACTGACCACTGCAGATTCACCACAGCAGTGTTTATAGGAAAGGACCACAGAGGAGGCAGCTGGCAAACACTGCCACTTCTCTGGGCTGTTGTTGTCATTCTGTGAGCACTTGGGTTCCTGTAACTGAGCTTCAGTGCTGCCTGCCATGTTAGTGATCTGCTGGGTCTGCTGAGAAACTTGGTGGGAAGAGCCCGAGTGAGCTGTGATTTAGGAAGATCTACCAGTTTGCGATCAAGACCGGTTTTAGGGTGCTTGTTTTTTCTGCAAGTCCAGCCTGAAGCCACACACACCACATTCCCATCAGTTGCCTCCTGGTTTTGGTGAGGTCCTATCTAACATGCATCGGAGCAACCAAGGGAAGAGCTGTAACCCAGCTGAACCTCTCAGCTCGTGTCTATTAGGAAGATGCCACCTCAAAACTTCGCCACCTCAGCATCGAAGCAGGGGCTGTCACCACATGAAGGGGAAATTAGGTGATACCACCTGAAGAAAAGGCTTGTGGTTTCCTGAGTGGATGGGACTGAGTGCTGAGCTCTCCAGCTGCTCTGAGCTCCCCCCTTATGTGCACTAAGACCATTTATACCTCCCCTAGATATAGCTCACTGCAGAGGCTTCCCCAGCACCCTGCATGTTGTCCCAGGGAGCAATGCAGTAACTAGAAGCATGCAAGAAGTTGTATGAGGCTTAACACGTGTGTACAGGGTTATCAGTGCTTCAGGGCTGATTTGTCAGCCACCTTAGTTTATTTTTTGTAATCCACAAGCTCCTTCCTAATGCACTCCTACATCCCATCCTCTTCTGCACACAGGCGGATAGAACTGCAAAATGGATCTGTGCTTGCTCAAAACACATAGAATCACAAAACCATAGAATATCCTGAGCTGGAAGGGACCCACAGAGATCACCCAGCCCAACTCTGGCCCCACACAGCCTCACCCCAACCCTACGGCTGCGGGTGGTGTCGGTGTGCTCGCTGTGCTTGAGCTGCTGCAGCTCGGGGCTGTGCCTGCTGCCCTGGGAGCTGTGCTGTGCTCACCGCCCTCTAGGGCACAGCCGTTCCCCATCCCCCACCTCACCTTCCCCTTACAGCTCCCTGCTGTTCTCTCAGTCCTACTGTGGACAAATCTTTACTGAAGTGCAAATCTGCTGGAGACACAGAAGGACCTTGGCTGCTAATGTAGGTTCCTTTGTTTCCCAAACCTCCACATGACCAAGACCCAGAGGCTCTTAGTGCAGCTGACTCACAATTGCAGCCCAAGTGTTGCTCTGCTGATGGGAACTTCCCTGGGTTGCACAAAAGTCCAGCTGACACAGGGAAGCACCCAACAGTTTGCTTCAAATTTTCTCAGGCCTCGGTTTGCAACAGCTCCTCCCCCATCACTCCCGAGCAGTGCCCTGGGACGGGGCCAGTCCACCTCCTGCTTCAAACGCATCAGTGTTATCCGGGAGAAGGAAAAAGCAAAGGGAATTTTCTCACTCCTGTTCTGTGCATAACAGAGTCGGCAGCCTGAGCTGTGCCACCGAGCCACCAGGAAACCAGGCTTCCATGAACTTGGCTTTAAGCTTTCCTTTGAGTCTGAGCACTTTTTTGTTTTTTTTTTCTTTGCTTTTCTGCACCCTGCAGCAATGATTTCCCGAGCTCGGTGCAAAAGTCCTTTGCGTTGTTCTAAACTTGTTATATAATAATTTCCTGGGTGTCATTCTGGTCTTCACTTCTCAGAAACCACGACTTGTGCAGAGAAAGTGAAAAAGGAATAATTATTCTTCGAGTCTTCTTTACGTTCCCCCACTTCAGGCACCTGGTTCACAGTGCAAATAGCAGACTAGGTGCTCTTCCTCATGGCAGATTTCCTGCAGAGCTCCTGCTGCCCCTCTCTGGCTCCTTTTAGATGTAGGAACGTATATTTTAAAAGTAAGAGCAGAGCGAGAGAAATGAGAACTAACCAGAGTGCTTAACATGGGAATGCACCACTGAATTAGCAGCAGCAGCAGGGTGACTCAATGCTTTGGTCTATGTTCCTTTATGAAAGTTTCTCCACCTCTTCTTGGCCTTTGGAATATACACTGAGCGGTTTGGACTCATCCGTACTGACACTGAGATCTCCTGCGTGTCAGCTGGTGAAGAACACTCAGCATGTACACCATGCTGGGGCTTTTCTCCATTCTCACTCTATCCCACGCACTAGTTCAGACTTGATGCTGACCACCCCACGCCAAAGCCACCATCCCTGCAGCCCTCATGGGGCCGTACTTCAGGGCGGGATGCAGAGCAGTGCCTGCATGGGATGGCGTGGCACGGCTGGATGAAGCGTGTTACAGACACCCACCAGGGACCTGTCCAGCACTCATCGTGCTGCGGTGCTGTCTGAACACTTCACTAAATCTGGGTAGAAAATAACTTTCTGGCTCCACTTGGTCGTTGGGCATTTTAAGGTCAGTTATTAAATTTCCAGGGCATGGTGTTGAACAACAGAGACCCTGCAGCCACTGTGCTTTGCAACGCATGCAGTACAAGACCTGAGTTCAGTAGGAGACCAAGACCCTCATCTCATTCCTGCAATACAGCTCACAGTGTCACCAGTGAGGGCCATGAACTGTAGAAATCCCACGAGTTCACCAGCATGCCACCAACGCAACCAAGAGCTGCCAGGGGACAGGGATTCCCCAGCAAGTGACTAAACCAAAAGGGATTTTAGGAAAAGAGAAGAAATTTTACATCTAAGAGATGCCAAAAAACAAAAGTGAAAGGGAAACTTGTAGGAACTGTAGCAGTAAATCCCTTAGTGAAAGCAGATTTTATTTACTTCAAGGATTAGCGTAAGATGTGTATTTGCAGGAACTGCAGCTCCATATATTTAAGAAATAAATGAATGACAAGTACGACTGCGCTAGAAAAGGAGCCATGCAACATTCAAAGGCACTTCAACATGTGTTTTTCCTCCTGATATATCTCTAAATCATGGGAAAAATTGACCAGGTTGAAGGCAGGGAGCATCGATATAGTGTGTTTTAACCTAAACAGAAGGTTAGAGCCATGAAACTTAGAATTGCCTAATTCCAGAAGTTATGAAATAATGTAATTCATTTGAGATGCTTTATAGTTATTAAAAACACTAACGTCTTAAATGCGTCATTGTATAAGGCCAAAAAAAAAAAATATTTCTCACGAAACTTCTCCTCAGTTTTTTTCCCAAACTATCCAAGATGGAAAAGAGCCCAAGACTCTTTCAGGGAATTTTCTCATCTTTTCTGGTCTTCTCCATCTCAGACAAGATTTCTTCTGCCATCACCCTATCTCAGGAGGCCTTGCTCCTTAACCAGAATGACCCAAATGCTTCGTTTTTGCCAGGTCCCGAGGCAGACGAGGACATGGGCAGACCATGAGTGCTTTTGCTTTGTTTTACTTCTCTCTTTCTGTGTCAGGCAAAGCTCCATTGCCTCTAAGCCTCATGTTCCTTATAATGCTTTTATATTTTAGCCTGGCTTGCTATCATAGTCCCCGTCTATCATCCTCCCGCAAAGAGATGCTCCCTTCACGTGCTTTGCCGTCTGGGAAAAGATAGAGGGATTTAATTTTTCCGAGCACTGACAGGCAGGCTGGGAAAAAAAACCATTATTTTGTTGCGCTACTCTGAGAATATGCAAGAAACTGCACTCCTAACAGCAGCTTGTTTTCTTACGAGTTATCTACTGTCAGAAAACAGGAGAAAAAGAGGATGTCACTGGGGCTGAGGGTATTCGCTTTCCTGAATCTCATTTCCCCCAGGATAAACCTAATAGACGTTACCAAGAGCATCTCAAAGCTCATCCTCGCCTGCTTTCAGTTTGCCTCCCTGCGTGTGCACACGCACCCCATCCCCAAATACTGAATCATAATCAACCTTAAGCATTAGGTTAAGCTCATGAAAACAGCTCCCTGGTTCTTCCCCCTGCATCCTGAGCTTCCTGATCCTCTGCTTGGATCAGACTGTGCTGGGGCCGGATTGGAGCTGTTTGTCATGGGTTAACCACGAGAGCATTTCTGTTTGTTGGTTGTTACGTCTGAAGTAAAGCTGAAGATGACACCGAGCTTAGTGGCTTAGTGTTCTGTCCCAAACGTTTTCAAAACAGTGTTAAAAATAGGTTTAATTACAACGTGTCCCTTTGGAAGTGGGTGTTTTGAAGCACACTGGGGTTTTCTAGCTCTATGGTGAAATCGAAAGACGGTGGAAAAGGAAAGGCAGTTGTGTAGCAAGAGATCTCAGTGCAGCACCCAGCAGAAAACCTCAGTGTGGGGGCTGACAAACCAGCTCCAGCCTCCAGAATTAACCTGGCAGGAGGAGAAGTTCAAGGCTCTCAGTGCTCAGTGATAGATCACAATGATCGTTGTGAAGCTTTTGTGAGCAAACAGAGCCTGTTGTCCTCAGTTAGCACTACTGTGGCACAAATATAGCTTCAGTCCATCACTAGCATGAAGACATTGCTCTCATATCTCTGACTGCTGCCCTGAGCCAATAGGTGCAGGCATGTACCCAGCTGTACCACAGTCCCAGCACCGCTTTCACTTAAGAACAAGGTTTATACTGTGCCAATAGGTGAGAGCACTCCAGGCCTATGAGCTAAAGCCATGTGTCCTACCCCATAGTGAGGCAGCCTTTGGGAAGGACAGCACCCATCACCTACAACACCCAGCTCTAACCAAGCCCTCTGGGCAGCCTGCTCTGACCAAGGTCCTCCAGCTTAGCCTTTGGCTCTTGGTTGCTCAGATCTGGGCATCCCATGGACAGCCTCCAAAAATAGCTCTTGACAGTCGGCCTGCAGCTGACTGGCTGTAAAGGAAGAACATTTCTCTCCTGGAGTTTTGATTGCCCCGTGGAGGAAAGGTCCTGTGTTTCTCCAGCTGGAACAAATTAACACATCTCTTCTCCCTCTCTCTGTCCCGCAGTGAAGAAACAAGATCCCTCCAGCACCACGGGAAGACATCTGCCAATCCTGCAGTGGGAAGACAAGCGAGGCTTGGCCTTTACCAAGAACAACCTGAGTTATTCCAGCAATGCACTGGTGATACCTGTGTCTGGGGATTACTATGTCTATGCTCAGGTCACTTTCCGAGGGCCCAGTGACACTTCAAGTAAAACCAATTCTGTCACTGCAATCATCACTAAAGTCACTGACAGCTACCCCGAGCCCACCCAGCTGCTCACCAGCACCAAGACCCTCAGTGAAGAAAGGAACAACTGGTTCCAGCCCATTTATCTGGGAGCTGTGGTTTCCTTAGAGATAGGAGACAAGCTAATGGTCAATGTTAGTGACATCAAGCTGGTGGATTACACTAAGGAGCACAAAACCTTCTTCGGTGCCTTTTTACTGTAGGTCTCTGGGAGCAGCTTGTGGAGGCTTCCCTTGAGGGCCCTGGGTTGGTGGTTGCATGTCGGGGTGCTGGTCTCTGTGCTTCACTCACCTGCTGCCTTAAATTAAGGGATGCGGGGAGCTGGAGCTGCAGGCTGAATGGAAGCAGCCCAAATGAAAGTCAGACTTAAAGAATTATAAGGATACTTAAAAGCTCTGTATATTGGAGAGGAACCTTTTTTACATGTGGGGTAGGGATATTTATTGTAAATAGGCTAGACTGCATCACTAGTTCCTTTTCCAATATACCATTTCTTCAACTGAAGTGTTTTAAACTTTCTCCAGCACTTCCAGTATAATTCTGCTTGACCTTTCTTCAGATTCTTAAAGACAATTACAATTAATAATTTTCTTACACATAGATCAGTACTTTGCACTAATATAAAGCCCAGATTAATCATTAACTGCTTGATTAATCACTTCCAGTTTCCCTGTAAAGTAGATTAAAATTATGCCGTGTGTTTTGCAGAAGCTACCTGATTTTCTTTTATTTTCCAGGATATTGTTTACAGATATTTAAGTCAATGTGTAGGCTTTTGCCTTTATTTAAAGCTTCTAGGGAACATGCAGAAACATTTTCTGTTTCAGCATGACAGTGGAATCACCCCGCCAGATCCGTACATTATGAAAACAGAAAAAAAAAAAAAAAAGAAACAAGGCAGAGAGATACGCAGCAACATTTTCCATGCTTTTTAAAATCAGTCACTGAAATTTCGGAAAAAAAAACTGCAATATTTTGCTTCCCATTCTGTTTCATGCAAAGCAAATGCAGCTGAAGACATTAGTGTCCCCCCTAACGCTTTGCAACCACTGCTACAGCAGTCTGCTGACACAAAGGTCTCCCCAGCCTTTGCCTGGGTGAAGGCTGGCGACCAGTAGTCCATGCAAAAGGTCGGAGGATCCAAAGAGAAGCACACAGTGTGCCATGGCCAGCTACAGAGCTCAGGAACGCTTAGCTTCCCATCTCGTGCTTCTTTTTCTCATAGACGTTGCTATCTCAGGGAAATTCCCCAGCTTTCCTTCTCCTCCCACATTAAATACATCACTGTCAGTGACTCAAGTCATGCTCTAGTAGATTCAGGCTTTACACACTCAACTGCCCGCTGGCCTGTCATTGAGCACCTACCAGCTGTTTGGCCGGGTCTGCCTAACAGCCAGGCTTTGCTCTCTGCAGCTCTTCCTCTTTCTTCCTTTACCCCATTGGGCTTCCTCCATTTTTCACTTTGTGGCCAGAAGTGTCACCAAGATTGCCTGGCTGACATTTCCACCCAAAGACGTGGTGTGCCCCAGAAGCACGCTGTTAGCGCCAGGGAGGCACCTAGTGCACAATCTGGGCTCGTTACTCTCTAGAAAGGGCAGCTCAGCACCCACCACCTTGGCAGGGCTTTTCCCACTGCCCAGAGGCCCCAGCTTTTCTCTTTGCACCATTGTAAAATATGGTAAAATCACAAGTCCAGGGAAAGTTTATTTCTCTGGGAAACCCTAAGACTTTCCATTTTTTTTTTATTTTCCGGGGCATTTTCTTGCCACCCCATACTGAGTCCTTCAGAGCTTCTGATCCATTTGTTATGTGCCCAAAATTGGATCCGCATTCTTGCAGACCTCCATAGAAAGGCACTTATGTGACCAGCACACCAAAATTCATGCTTTATCTCACAAAGAGAAGATTAAAAGTGACCTGTCCAGGACAGGGGACTCTCAGCAACCAGATAGAAAAGCTTCTGTGAAGTTATATAGGATGAATTTGGTTGATCCTTGAAGTTGAAATGCAAATTCTAGCTTTACCAAGACAGTTACAGAAATTCAGAAAGGTCTTTATTTCTACAAACGAGATAATGTAACACTCTTATGAGGCCATAATCCAATCTTAATAGGCCTGTAGAACAGATTTCCATAAAAACTATATTTTAAGTTGTCATCCCTTACTGCTTGTTGCACTGAATTATGTTTAATGTGGGTTCTAGGGGAGAGGAATCGTGCATGCTGTATTTGGCTCACAATAAAAGAGCCTTCTAGGGATACGTAAATGTACATACATAGATTTGCTTATATAGTTATGCATACTCCGCATACAAGTTTTAGGAAGTGCTTTGTCAGTGAGGAGCCTTTTCTGTGACAAGATGCATAACTTGTGTCCACTGTACATGGACGACAAATTCCACAAGCACAAAATCGCCTGCAGCTGCAACAGGTACAGATGGGACAGTCTTGTTCCACTGGCCATAGCACAAATGTATTTATTATTATTCAGACAAAGCAAGCTGTCCCACCCCATCACATACACCGGCTTCTAGCACACTTAGCACACTAGCACACTTTATACAGCAAAAAGTAATATATCTAGCACTACTTGTTTTAAAGTGGTGCAAGCAGATTAATCCAAGCACACCTACCCCAGCGGAAATTTCTATTTCTCCCTTTTTTTTCCCCCTCTTAGTGCTAATAATGCTTCTGTAACAGTGACTAGCAAGTACAGCAGGGAGCACCCAGGGCTGGTTGTGACCCCACTGACTCTGCAGAAGCCAATGGTACGGCAATTGGGGTAAAGCTGCTTAAGGGGAATAGAGGTCAGGCTCAGAGGGAAAGGTCTCAAGCAGACTGAACCCAGGCTGTGGGTGATCAGATTTTCCCAAAGCTAATTAAAAGGATGGAGGCGTTCTCAGGAAAATCACCGTTATTGAGTTAGAAAAAGTTTCTTTCATGCAAATCACTTGCGGAGATGTGAAAATGTCTGTAGATCAGCATTTTCAGTTGAATGAGGTGACGAAATGGGGCCTGGTGAGCAAGTGACCTTTCAGCCTGTGGTCAGGCTGAGAATACGTTTTGTTTTGGGTGGATGTGAAACTGGGACAGTTGGAAGAAGCACACCAGGCTACAGGAAGAGCTTCAAGAAGGCAGCTTATGTTCATGAGCTAAAAATAATTGTATGATTTCTGGATTTGGCCTTTTCATCTCTTGGGAAAAAGATATTTAAGCACTAGGCTTTGTTGTTGTTGTTTTTTTTTTTATGAATATTTATTAACAAAATACTTTTGTTCTTAGGATTTCTCTTATTCTCTAATCTCTTTGATCTCCAAAAACTAACACTAAATGTAACCCAAATTCCTAAAGCAGTTCACTTACCTACTGCTTCCTTTCCCCTTAAAATCTATATATTAGTAAATGAGCATTGTTTGTCTCCCTCTGGATTGAAAAGTAAATCTAAGTCAAGCTATAAGGGATTACAGCTCCAGTCTTACCAACATATATGTGTGCCTTACTTAGCCCTAAGGTAAAAAGAGTGCCATTGTAAAGGCAGCTCAGTTCCCCTTCTTGGTGTACAGGAGTAAAACCAAATTAAAAGTTGATAGAATGTCTTACCCATGTTTACTCTGAACAACACCATGACAGGAGCAACCCTCCAAATGAAGAGCACTCGCACAGACCACCTTCAGCCCATGTATGTTGGCAGGATTGGGGTCTAGAGGTGGAAAGTTACAGGTCGTGTTTCTCAGTCTAACATCACCCAAATATCATAACATAGGCTGGTGGGAAGATTTTGGGCATGCCAGTTTAGTGAATGTTAGTTTGAGCCATCCCTCAGAAGGAGGGGACGCTACCAGGCTACATTAACCAAAAGGGATGGTTTAAGATATTGTGATTTTCAACACACACACACATAAAAAAAAAAAAAAAATGTATTTTGCAAGAATGTTGTTTTTCAACTCTACATGATCCAACTGACCACGCTGTGTTTTGTTTTTATTAATCTCTCGGGTGGCCCATCATTTCAGACGGGAAATGAGGAGAAAATTCATTCTTTAGAAGAATCAGACAGTGTCAAGAATTTTTGCCCAGATCTGGGTATTAAACGCCAGTATAGCATTTTGCTATTGTAATGTATTTTCATGTAACTGATTGTATATGGTTTTGTGCTTCAGTACCGATGTGAGCCTTTTAACAGTACAACTGACTGAGTATTTTGTTTCCAAGTGTTATGATAATAAAGAAAACAACTTAACTAATTTAAGAGCTTCTGATCCTGGTCTCCATCCAAAAACACTAACGAAATCACACACGAGAGCGATCAGCTCACACAACCAGAGAAACCTCCGCTGTCGCGAATCAATCATCATCACTTCTAGGCACGCACAGTGAGTGATCCCCCACCAGAGCCAACTCAGACACGGCCTTTTCTCTTTGCCGTGGGCTGTGTAGGACTCCCATTTCAAAAGACAAAATGTGAAGGTTGAGCAATGCCCTGCTGAGCACACAGGGAAGATAAGAACATTATTCCAGCCACCTTTGAATAGCATCACCTGGCTGAAAAGCCATATTTCCCTGCCTGTACACGAGAGCACCTCGGCAGCTTGGAAACTGTGTGTCCAATTGCTTTCCAACAGCAGAACCCAGAAACATTCTCCCAGCTGGCATACTATTTCATGCTGGCACTATTGTTGATATTTCCCTGGCTTGAACTCAGAGTACCATTTGTAAATTGTTTTAGAAGAGGTTTCTGGTTAAGCTCTGCCTTAAGTCAGGTTTTCACCTGCAAACTCAGTGGGAGGAAGCACGTTTAGTCATGCTTACCCTGGCTTTCACCCACTCTCACATGCCTGAGATGTTTGGCTAGGCTGTGGGTGACAGCTTCAACAGATCAGCCAAAAGTTAATTAAACAGTAGGCATCAGACTTTCTCCTGTAAAACATCCACACCAAAGAAGGTGCGTTTTTTATTTCCCTTTTTTTTTTTTTAATTCAATAGTTACCTCAAGTTAAAAGAATAGAAAATATTTTATTATTAATTATTAATTATTACTATTAAGACATTTGTTAACAGCGAAGGGCAGCTGTCTCCAACAGACACAGAGCACTGCATTCACTTTCCAAGGAGTCTGGGCGAAGCTGCCCACATCCTTGCTGCCTGAGCAGAATCTCCATAGGGCAGCGATGTGTATGGACACGTATCTTGGCGGAAGGAAGAACCTTACCTTCAAGTGATGAATTTGTTACACCATTAAGTTCTTCCTGGAGAGCAGGACGTTACCCATGGTAGTTCAACTTCCCGAGATGCCCAACCACAGCTGGATCTATTGCTTGCCAGCTTTGTTCTTGCACAAAGACCCTTTGTCCAGGCTGGGGACACGTTCAGTCTCACAGTGCCTCCAGCTTTTGGGGAGAGCACTGAGTTCACTCCAGCAGGGTTTGGAGACTTTGTCCCTTCAGCATCTTGCAGGATGGAGCACAAAGACAAAGTGGAAGCGATCTGCACACACAGGAACAGCATGGGCTATAAATTTTCAGCTCATCAGCAAGCAGCTGAATAAGGGCCGTGTTTTCTAGTGCACTCAGCTGCTGAGTTCTCAAAGGAAATTAGGGCTCCACTGATGCCAAAGACAGATAAGAATCTCTTCAAAAGTGCTAAAGTGGGAGCCAAGTTTGTCAACAATAGTAGTTCCAAGTTTGTTTTGCCATAGAAGTAGTAGAAGCACCAGCTTATATCCAACATTATTAAGTGCCCTAACTCCAGAATGTTTGGGTGGGATTCTTTTCAGAATTATGAACTAAACCTGCTTCCAGATTCTCTCATTGTTGCACAAATCAAGCTGTGTTCTTCCACTGATTGTAGAGTTTTATATTAAAACGTCAAAAAGGCACTGGAAATCTTTTTTGTGTATTTATTGGCACTGTGCATATATATGTCAATTTTATGTAAGAGACCGTAAAGATCATGGTGCAAACTTGAGACCTATTATTCTCAGCAGCTTTTTCTTTTAGCAGATGGCTCTGATAGCTTCTGATGATGAAGTTTATCCATAGTTCTTTTGTTTAAATCACTTCATGTCTTACAGCAAAAAAAAAATAAAAGCACTTTATTTGATTTGCCTTGATTCCTGACTCATTCTGTACTCTAACAAGCATCCACCAAGTGCTCACATGTACAACTGCAAAGGGCAGAAGTTTGTTCCCTCGTGGCAGTGTGGTTAAGTGCGCTGTATTTTTCGCAGATTTGCAGGGGTTGGATGGGATCTGATGTTGGCACAGGCTGCCCAGGAGGTGGTGGGGTCATCGTCCTTGGAGGTGTTACGAAGATGGGAGGTGCTGCACTGGGTGACATGGTCTATGGCAGTTGTAGGCATGGGTTGATGGTTGGACTGGATGACGTTAGTGGTCTTTCCAACCTGAATGATTCTGTAGTGCAACTACATATCAGTGCAACTACATATATCAGTGCAACTGTCATGTGAAGATGTGAATGTATTTACAGCTCGCATACAAAAATCCCCAAGCTTCAAGTTGGTCTCCGCAGGAAGGATACAGAGGCACAACTGTGCATGTAGAGACCAAAGTGGAAGAGATCTATTAAGACGTAACCAAGCAAGCAGCTGCTAGAGCATGATTATCACTCAAAATAGCTATTTGCTCACTACACTTCCTTTCTCTTGTCAGTTCCTAAAAACAAAGAATGAAAAATGGTATCCTTCCACATATATGGCTGGCAGCAAGGGCTGCTCCTGCCCTAACCCTTCAGCAAGATGACTTCACTTTTTGCAGATACCCCACTTCCTTTTCTTCATGTAAATCAGGGGAATCTCTAGAACGAAAACAAGGAGATATGAAAAATTTTTTTGCTGTAGCAGTGGACCTGTTCCTCTTTGCTACTGAATTATCTGGCGAGTAGGTAGAAAAGTCATTACAGCATTCAGAAAACTCCCATGTTTGTATAGACCTCTAGGTCCACTGAAACTGCACAGTTCTGCTCTGCTACCACAACCTTACGTGTGGTGACATCTCATTAGTTTACCTTTGGAGGCTATCCCTTTAAACCTCTTTAGTGAAGGGCGTTAAAAGAAGAGGTGGGATTGACACTCACAAATGGCAGGCAGTTCTCTCTTTGACTAAAAATGTCGGGCTGATCTCTTGCATAACGCATTGCTGCTACCTCTCTACAGTCGTAAATTTTGATGCTTATTCATTAGGCATGTTCTGTCGAGCATATTGCTCCTCAATTACAATCCAAATTTCAGGAAAGCATTTATGCATCTATTCGAAGCCAAGTGCTTTGAACAAATCATTTCTTTTGGCAAGCATAGTTTTCTGTGGAATTGCTTTCTTGCTTCAGCGGGGCACCGCTGGGATCGTGCTTTAAGGCTGTGGATGTAGCAATGACAACACAGCTCCTTAAAGTAGTTTCAGCTGATTCTTGCAGAAAGTTCTCAGGAGGAAGCTGAGGAAAAACACAGTTTTTACAGCAATTTTGGGTAGAGAGGCTTGCTGGCACAGCTGCCACAAGGAATTTTCATGTCTCGTACTGTCACGGGGTGAATTTCCTAAGTGACAAGGCTGACTGCCCTGCTGCAGCAGCACCTGCCCTGCCCTTGCTGAAAAATCCCCAAGGAAGGCACACATGCTGTGAGCATATGTGAGCTGGCTGTGCCCTCAGTGCAGCCGGAGCCCTGCAGCCAGGCAGCCCGTGCTGCTTCCACCTGCGCTCAGACAGCGTTGCTGTATTGCCTTCCCATCCTCCTCCATCCACATTCATTGCTGTAGTGCTCTGACAAAGTGCTTCCATACCTATGACTTTTAGGAATAAACTCAGGACTAAGAAGTCCATGAATGGATTCGTTGCTTTGTAAACAAGTCGGGATGATTTGTTCCCTCCGTTCCCATCTCCTGTGGCAGACTCCTCACGCTCCCTGCCCGCTGTGTCAGGGCACTGCCATCAGTTTCAACCTGAGGATGAGAAAAGCCCTTGAGCTGGGGCAGTACCGCTCACCTGGAGCACAGGATGTGTGAGATCAGTCTCTCCTTCTTGGCTGAGGCTTTGGAATATTACAAATATGTGACAACATTCATGTTTCCTGTTGTTTGTCATACAGCAACCTGTGTCACGTTAAAGAAACCTCATCAGAAGCCACTCATCAGAAGTCTCCCTCCCATCTGGATACAGCGTCTGACCTGTGGCCCTTCTTTGCTTCCAGACCAGTTCTGGAGCCACAGGAATTAGCATGGGTGCTGATAACCCAGAGTCTGCTCTGCACGCTGCATCACATTGCCACATGAGACCATCCTCCAGTGATGAGTGAGCTCCCTACCAGGGCCCAGAGAGGTCAGGGTTAGATGACAGTCCCACGCAGCTTCCAGTCTCTGATAAGAAAAACCACTGAGAAAATAAATCTTTTCATCCTGCCCTCCTCTCCGCATCTTTACATGGCATTAGCCTCTGATCTGGAAGACAGGAAGAAAATAAAGGTCAGCTAGGATATTGCTGGCTAGCTAGTGTTTTCCCTTTTTTAGTCTTTCCCATCTGGCTCTTCAGCAAATACGTAGTATTTCCCTCTTCTTTCCCTGTTCCCTATAAGTCACGCAGTCACGGAGCCAGGAGCCCACCCTGCAGTTCTCTGAAAGCTGTGCTCCAAGGATTAAGGCTGCTCTCTTCCACAGCACAGACTTCTCACATAGCAGGGATTCACAAGGAATTTCAGAAGTCATGTCAGCAGGCTCAGACAGCAGAATGTCATCTCCTTGCTCTCCCTGTAGTCACCATTGTTGATTCTTTCCGTGGATAGGGAGCAGAGAAAGCCTTTGGTTGAGGAAGCGAAGGCTCAACTCAATCACGTGCAACAGGAAGCATCAGAGAAGCATTAGCCTGAGCTATTGCATTATTGAAGTGTTTTCCACTCACGCCCTTAAAGGAGTACTTTACAGAATTGACTAAGTAGCTAAATATAAATTAATAAATATCACAATCAGCTGATCTCCCTCAGCTTCTCCCTGCAGCCTTCCCAGATAACACATTATGCCTCACATTCCCTCTATACCTTCAGTGATCAGCACATCCAGAAACCTGAGCCCCAATACACCCCACAGCAGCCTCCGCAGAGCCCCTCCTGCCCTGCATGCAGCACATCACAACCCCCTCCTTTACCACTCACACTTTCATCTTCCTCCCACACAGCTACAGGAACAGAGCAAGGTGGGGCTTAAGGGGTCAGTTGGCCTTCATTAACACCTTGATCAAAATCAGTGCCTCTCCTTCAGCTCACTGGAACAGCAAGTACTTCCTCTACTCAACCCAACCCAACCCAACCCAACCCAACATTCTCTGTCTTTGTCTCTCTATACTCCCTTTTACTCTTCAGGAAAATACAGCAGTCAACAAACCAAAACCCTCAGGGACTGCCCCAGTACTCTCCATATCCTTCTGAGATGTCTGGGATCCCTCTCCCATGGGCCTGGCTTGGATTTGGATGGGGTGAAGAGGAACCTGTCATTAGACTTGTGCATCCCCTTTGCAAGTGATCCCCTGATTCCATCCACAGCTCCCCTTGATAAGTGAGCTGTCAAGAATATTCTCAACAAGAATTTTCATTGTGTACATTGGAGAATGTATTACATGTAACTTACTTTCTCTTTCCTCTATCTTTACAGCCTTTCCCTGGTGTATTCAAAGACCTAAAGCAGAAAACTCTAATGCAGCCAAACTATAGTTTGGCCAAACTATATATCCTATAAATACCAAACAGAATGAGTTATCAAAAATGACTTCCAAACTGTGATGCAGTCATCCAAAGTATTACTCGTTTTCACTGTAATAACTGATGTCTTCCCAGAAAATCAGGATGTTTTGTGTTTTTTTTACTCAGAGAAGACACTGACTTAAGAGAACTCAGTCGGCCTACATCAAGAGGGCATCCAAGGCTCATTAGTGTATTTATCCTTCTACTATTCCCTATCTATGAGGTAGGGAAAACCCACTTTTTCAAATGGGGAACTGTGGAAATACTAAATGTCTCATCTACAGTCACACAGGAAATCTGTGTGTGGGGAAGAAACGAGAATCACAGAGGTCCTCCAGGGTCCCCAGTTCTCACCTCTTCTCATCCCTGGCACCTGGTGCAAGGGCTGCTGGCTGGGAGACAATGAGAGTTGCCATGGAACTGGCCATGCTGAGCCTCCTGGGTCACTAACAGTCAGCCATTCACAATGGAAGTGTATGTGGAGATACAGAGTGGAAATACAGTGGAAGGGCTTCCCTCTTCGGGTGAAAAAAAAACAGGTTGTTCCTGTGTTCCCCATGGTGTATCCTGGGCTGCATCAATGGAGAGTTGGCACAGGGCAGGGAAAGGATTGTCCCCCTCTGCTCTGCCCTCACGAGGCCCCACCTGCAGTGCTGCACCCAGACCTGGGGCCCCAACATAGGAAAGAAGAGAAGGCTCTGGGGAGTCATCGCTGCAGCCTTCTAGTACTTAAAGGGAGCTTATAAGCAAGAGGGAGAGTGACTTTTTACAGGGGCAGACAGTGATGGAGCAAGAGAGAATGGTTTTAGACTAGAAGAGGGGAGATTTAGATTAGATGTTAGGGAGAAATGTTTCACTCAGAGGGTGGTGAGGCCCTGGCACTGCTGCCCAGAGCTGTGGGTGCCCATTCCTGGAGGTGCCCAAGGCCATGGATAGGCCCTGGGCAGTCTGAGCTGGGGGGGCAGCCAGCCTAGGGCAGGAGTGGGGCTGGGGGGGCTGTAAGGTCCCTTCCAACCCAAACCATTCTATGATTCTGTGTTTTTCTGGGATGTTCTTTCTTACTTCGGAGCTTGGGCCATGAAGTTCCCATTGTCGTTACCCCTCAGGTAATGGGGAGGGATGCCAGGACTTACTGACCAGAGCTCAAATCACAAAGAGGCCAGAGGACACAATCTCCAGGATGGTCCTGGGGCAGGCTGGCTCTGCAGTGTACATGGGCCTTGGACCAGATACCCTTGGAAGTGTCTGCAAGAAACTCACTACCACAGGGAATATACTGCACTCAGGGAAACTGCAGAAGATCCACAACCACATAGCTGGCAGGAGTTAGTGCAGGCTAGAAGGGTGCATGCTGATTGAGTCCATCAGGGTCCTTAGCAAGCAGCAAAGCAAAAGTTCCCCATCTCTGCTGCAACAGATGAAAGGACCCATGACCAAACTCAATGGGGATGGGGCTGAAGAGCATGATGCTCAGTGTGGTGTGCCCTCATCCATTGTGTCCTGCTGGCATCTCTCCTCCTGCCCTGCAGTGTGTCTCCCCATGCTCATGCCCATTTGTTGCCATCTCAATGGGATAACAAAGCTAAGGCTGACCACATTTGTCTCTAAGGAATCCATCCATCCCCTGCTAGGAACATGACATTAGATTAAAAAAAAATAAAACAGATGAGTTTTCAAAGGCAATATTTTCTAGCCACTAAATTCCCAGTCCAGAGGGTTTTACTGTGAATTAATGTGGACCGTCTCTGCTCTAGAATTAAAGTTATTGATCCAGTTCTTGTCTACTGTCATCCACATTTGTTCCTGGACTTATTACCACCTGTACAGAGTGAGAGCTTCTAATTAGCAGCTGCAATTTATGGGCTTACTCTGGAGAATCATCAGCCAGAAAGCCACCCAAAAATCACCACAGAGGAGTTGTGGCAGGGCACTCACCTCCCATCCCCAGCGAGCTGTGTGTGAGCTCTTACACAGACTTCTATGAAGCCCCTCTGAATTTACCAAGTAAATCTTTTTACAGGAAGCTTTGTAATTGGCCATTCAACAAATTTTTCCCACAGAGATAATCTTTTGCTTGACTAATCTCTCGGAAAACAAAAACTTCCTGAATAATGTCCAGCAGTCATAAATCCCGCACACATCCAACGCAGCACGGAGGTTGTTCCTTTGGGAGTTCGGGAGGTTGGGCCAAAGGTCTGGCTTTGACCAGAGCTGCATCAGAGCAGGCTGAGCACATCATATCAGAGCAGGCTGCCAGCTGCTGTGACTGATGGTGGGGTGGCTCCCACTAAATAAACAAAGCTGAGTAAAGTCACAAAAACAAGGACGTGACAGTTTGGGGACGTTGGCTGTCTCCTGTGTTCAGACAAATAGATGGACAGACAGGCACGGACAGGCAGACAGACAGACAACCTCCCTGTAGGATCCCCAGGGGCTGAGCACTGGGATAAGCAGGGATTCTCATCCAGGACCCCATGACTCGTCCTTCCCCAAACTATCTATCTTCAGCAAAATTAAGGACCTGTTCTCCTGTGACCAATTTGCAGAACAAGTGTACAGCCCCAACCTCACGATTTCCCATCAACCAAAACACAAGGGGCCCTGGAAAACCCAAGGTCTGTGCTCACCTGTGAGCCCCTGAGCACCGCATGAGCATCCCATGCTCTGGTTTCCCCATCTCTGCTGGCAGGAGGTGCTGGCAAATGCTGCAAAATCCAGCATCTCCTCTGGGGAAGTCACCTCTGAATCTCCCCAACGTGCCCAGGGGTGGTTTTAGCTCAAACCTGACATTTCAGAGCCTGAGTTTTGGGACAACATGATGGTCACCCATAGGTACCAGAAACCTGACTGTGCTGGTGGTGGAGCACCGGGATCCCACATCTTATCCCCAAAGGAAAATCTGAGGGGGCTTCTCATGTAGTAGGTCCATAGCAATGGGTTTCCTTGCCCTTTTTCGAGCCTGACTAAAAACACAGGGGAAAAGAAATCTGAAACAAATACTCCTTTCTGTTTTTACTCCTCCGGTAAAAGCCCTCAGCTTTGAAACAAGTAACCTTGAGATGTACAGAACTATTACATCGAGGAGAGAAGGGCAGGCTACGTTCCTATAGACGGCAGTTTTTTCTGATTGAGTTTAATGATGGGAACACAGGGTGACAAGTGGCCCTGAAATCTCCATCTGTAGCACTCGAAACCAGAACTTCCATCCCAGGGCAACTTCTGACATTTGCAGTTTCTACCCTCAAGGAGGCTGAAAAGTGAAAATATTAAAGTTCACTGAATAAAGGCACCCAAGAACTTTTGTCTGTGAAAATAATGATAATAATGAAATGAAGACCTCTGTAATTTCTAAAGAAATATTTCGTTCTCAACGTTGTCGTTTAAAAATGTCTCCCCTCGCAGATATTTTTCATTTGAATTCCTTATCGTAAAACCAGAATTTTTGCCCTAAATCGTCATATTCCCGTGATAAAAAACCACATCCAGCGCCCTGATATCACGACGAAATTATTGCTCCGGTTACAAATGTTTTATTCAAATGTTATTTGATCTAAATTTCAAATCTGGGTCCTGAACCCTACGGAATGGCTTTCTTTCAAACAAACTTTTTCAAGCCACTGAGCAGAAACACTTAACGTGCCACAGAGGAAGAAAGCGTACGTGGAATGATAAGGGCTTTAATGCAGTAAAAGGGTCTCAGTGCTTCGTACCACCCCGCCCATTTGTTACTGAACCACAATGGACAAACCTTGAAGAAAACAGCATTGCCCTGTGGAGTACATATTTGTTAGCTCTACGCATCCTTGTGCCGCTGACAAGAAGCCAGAGGATGACTCATGTGGTTTGTTAGAGGAAGAAGCTCGGAGCGGAGAGCACTGAACATAGCAATGGAATGAGAAATGCATAAATGGGAAACAGAGCAGCAAACAACAACAACGACATTAAAAATGCTTCAGGATTTTACAAGGAAGTTTCTCCCCAGATGTGTTTTAGGTCATCAAGAAGGAAAATGAAACATGGAGAACCCTTTGACGAGGCACAGGAGAAATGCCCTGGTGAATGGACTCGCAAAACCAGCTCTGTTTTCTCTTTCTGCTTATTTTGCATCGGTATGCCAGCCAACAACAGCAACCTCCATTAACTGATGGGAGACACAGGTTACATTTTGATTAACACAGTCAGGCAAGCATTAGCAAAACATGCACCAAGCTGACGTTTGGGTCGAGTCCAACCTCAGCAAACTGCTGACCCGGGTTGGAAAATAGAGACTGCTTTTCCCCACTCTTTGAACATCAGCACTAACGCGCTCTCCGGCCTTTAGCACATGCCATCTCCAGCCACAGAGCAGCCCTCTGACCCGCAGGGAGCACCTGGTCTCACAACCAAACTCTGCCTTCTTCTCTCCCTGCCTCCGGTAGAAGCTTGCAAGACAAAGTTGCTCCGTGCACTGAAGCCTGTACGCAGCCATAAATAATTCCCTCAGCTCATGCTGGTTACCAAACCCAGCTGCTCTTGGCTTGCAGAGGACTCTGTCACTCCTGCCTGCCTTTTTTTAGCTTGGTTTGCTGCTGTGAGATGTTTCTGTGGAAACGCTGCTGCAGGAAGAGAGTCCTTAGGGGAAACCTGGGATGTCTGGGGATTTACTCTCATCGTTAGCTTATCTCATCAATGAAATGGAGCAGGATATTGTATTAACAGGGTACAAAGATAAGAAAAATAGTAATCCTTTTTTTTTTTTTTTAGTTTAGTTTTAGCCTCATTTACAAGGCCTGGTGGCTGCTAGTGAGTTGTTCACAGCCTAAGAAACCAAAAAGGCAAGAAGCACTGAACCTGAGGTGAAGCAGAAGATCACAGAATTCACGCTTCCCAAAGCTGATGGCCATCGTGAAAGAGCAGTGCAAAACCTCCCAGGAAGATAAATGAGGGCACACAGCTTTGATCTGCTGCAGGAAAGTTTATTACATCAGGAATATTGCAAAATATAAATAACTTTGTCCTAGAACAAAGAAGAAGGAAATGAAAGCAAATGTACACATGGAAACTTGACAAACCCCAAAAGCCAATATCTCTTCCTTAGGAGCACAGAAAACAAGCACAGATGTTTTCTTGGTGAGGAGAAGCTGAAACTACTCTCCAAAGGCCCTTCCAGAACAGTTCATAGCACCGTATTACCCACGTGGTGCCTAAGGGAGCTCACCAAAAGAGCCTTTGCCTTCTGTGATGCAAGGAGAAAAACCTTCTTAACCATCAAATTGTCCTTCATTTCTCACAGATGGCATCAAGGAATCAGACAAGCTACATGCAGAAAACTCAAAAGTAAACATTCCCTGGTCAACAGTACAATATTTGCAGTCAGCAGACTACACAGCCTCTCCCTTCCTGTTGTACAGAGCACTCCACGTAATTAATCATACCTCAGGCACAGTATAACCAGCGACATTTAGCCCATCTCATCAAAACCAGGGAACCCTTGACATTGTTTGAGTCATTCTCCTGGTAGGTCTTTTTAAACCCACATTCATCAGATTGTAAGTGAGCAGATTTTCAGCTCGCATGACATTGACCTCCCCGCTTCGTCCAGACCGAGCATCCCACAGAGTGGAAATATCTGTCTCTAACTTAGTGGAAGTCCAACCCTGCTGCTATCAGCACAGCTGATCGGAACACAGCAAAAAGCCATTCAAGGATGCAACAATAAGTTCTGTTCACTCTTGTAACCTCAATCAAGACCTGCCATAAAGAAACCTCTTACTGGTGCCATTACTCAAGAAGGTCATAATTTTAAAAACTACCTTGTGCAAGCAAAAGCTCCTCAAGGCAGCTTTATGTCTGCTCATCCCTCGTGTTCTCTCACATTAACCAACTCGTTTCCTTGGCTTTGGCTAGCTCTTGCGTTACTGCTCCTGTGCATGAGGCAACAGCTTGGATCCCTTCCAGATGAAATTACAGAAAGCTGTATAATGAAATTTCTAGCAACACTGAGGTTTTAGTTCCAAACATCTTGTAATTATAACTGCAGCATCTTCGTAGAATCATAGAATCGTATTGTAGAACCTTGAAGTTCTTCACTGAAACATGGAGATGGGTAGAAGGAATTTTTATCAGCTCAGATAACATTCTACCTAGCACAGGAAACTGCATACCTCCTCCTCCAGAACATGCCAAAGAAACCCCTTCTGAAGCAGTAAAGACTTTTATTTTAGAGCATGGGTCAACAGTTTGGCAGTCTGATCTCAGAAGGATTTTCACTGGTCCCTGCCTGCACTAGGCCCTGTTATCCACCTGACCACGACGCCAGCAGAGCCCATGACTCTGCCCCACTTGAGAGTGAGGGTATCTGAGAAGAGTTTTCCATAATCCATTTGATAGGTTCTGTGGTTTCTGTTTTCCTTTGTTTTAATGTTAACAGTATCGCTGATAACTGTTCTTTAACATCCGAAGAAGGATTCCGGTTTATGGGAGCAAAGGGCTTTTATTCTCTGTCTGCCTCTGGGCACCAAGCAACCGAGCATGTGTCTTGTATCAGCTCGCTTGTCGTGAAGGCAGTGTTTCTGTTTCAGCCCCGCAGTGAGGAGGAAACCAAGTAGAGCACAGTTATTATTCTCCAAAAGTTTTGCCAGTGCCAGCAGACGTCAATGAAAGGCTGTACGGATCCTTCCCTGGAGTCCTCTCCATCTGGGAGGAATTCGGACGTGAGCTCAGCTGCACCAGGAATCCCCTCATTGGGCTAATGCCCACGGCTCTTACCCTGCAGAGAAGAGTGGAGGAAGGAAGGAAGGAGACTCCAGGCTGATGGGAAGCCACGTCCACCTTCCCAGAAACACTTTCCAGAGAGGGGCACAGAGGGGAATGAGAGGCGTGGAGACAGAGCCGGGGAAGAAAGAAAAATGCAAAGGGGAACTGAGAATCCTGTGCTGGCGAGGGAGCCTACAGAGCTGTAATGCAAGTTACCTTGCCCTTCACCTTGCCCCAGTGACGTCCATTCCTGCCAGTGTAATGTCCATGCTCTTTTCAAATCGAGAAGTGACTTAAATCCTCTGGGCTGAGCTTGCAGGAGAAAGTACAGGGGAAAATCAGGTTTTTGCCCATAAGGAAAAGCAGACTTGTTTCAGAAGGGAGTTTCTGGGAACTAGATAGACATGTCCAAAGTAAGGACTGATAAGGAGATTGCTCAGGGGCAAGTATTTTGGGCTTCTCAATACCTGAAGGAAAATTACATACTTAAAATGAGGAGGCCTGCTATTATTTTCACTGAGATTATTGTCACACAATGTGCAGTGCACTGCGGAATATCCTCTGAAGTGATCTGATAAGGTCTGTTTTGTTCTCCCTGCCCTGGAGAAATGGAGGCATAATGGCATTTGTCAGGGTCCCAGCCTCCATGTGTTGCCACGTGAGACCAGGTTCCCTTTTCAAAGATATGGAAACACAGAGACAATGCAAAATCAGTGCCTTCATAACCACAGTGATTAAAGACAGCATGGCATTGGGCCAGAACCACAGCCCCTCTCTCTAAATAACCCCTTCCTTCCTCCTATGGGTTCTGGACCCCAGGTGTATGTGTGAGTGCAGATTTCAAAGAGCCCTCAGGTTTCCCATGAACTGTCAGGAGAAAATGACAACCCCGGGAGATGGGAAGGTCACCTGCCATGCTGACCAGAGAGCACAGCGAGGTTGGCAGCGGGGAATTTGTGGTGCAGATCTGTCTGCTCTCCTTCCAGCCGTGGGCTGGTCTGGGAGTTGAGGTGGGGTGACTTTCACAGGCACCCAGCTGTTTTCAGCACCTCTAAGTAATAGAAGCTGCAGTAATCAAGTGTCCCAAGAGGAATATCTGGATGTAGTTTATTTGAAGAATTGCTGGAAAGGAAGTAGCACGGTATAGTAGAAGTGATCATTTATGTAATGGAGTCATTACTGTAACGAGATTACAAAACAACCCATCTGCTTCTTAACCTTTGCCCCCAGCTGAAGGAGGAAGCCAGACTGTGATGTCTGCCTGCAGCCGGGCAGCCAGGGTTTGTGCTCAGGCCATGCTGTCTGGGAAGAGACGTGCCAGAGGATGCAGTGCTGGTCACGCTCCATTCTGTCTCAGCACAGGGCTCCCAAAGCAGTATCCAGCCCACAGAACGCCCTGGGATGAGAAAAGGAAGCACTGCCATGGTCGACACATTGCTGATGTGGGTGCTGCGGGTGCCTGTCTCCTTGTTCCCCAGGGGGATGGAAATGAGAGAGCAAAAAGGTTCCTGGTCTTCGGCGTGGTTCATCCCCAGAGCAGAGACATCACCTTGCCTTGGCTTGGAAACAGCCAATGCGGCACCTCCCTGCCATGTTTACATAGCTCTGCTGGAGATGTCAACAGCATTGCTGACATTTCCACTGCTCCAAGCCCTCCCGAGCACTGACTGGCCAAACATTTGGCCACATATGCCTGGAAAGTTTCAAGGAAACTGAAGAGTGTTAAGTCTCGACTGCTGGAAACAATATGCCCTGCTTCACTGAACCCAATTGCAACATCTTCCAGGAGATGAGAACACAGCAAACTAAAGCAGCGTGTAAAGTACGTATGAACTTGTTGTTTTCTGCCTTTCTAGTGCCAAAGAGAACACAGCTCAAAGACCAGACAAAAGCAAAAGAAGAGGTCAAGATTCTGAAGGGCAGCACGCAGAATCATAGAATCACAGAATCATTAAGGTTGGAAAAGACCTCTGAGATCACCAAATCCAACCCCATCCCATCACCACCGTGCCCACTGACCACGTCCCTCAGTGCCACATCACACACTGTGGTGTGACTAAGGAAAGGAAAAATCTGCTGGTTCTGGCATAAAAGGTGCTTAGGGAAACTGGATGCAATCCTCCACAGCCCAGAGCAGGGAATGGTTTGTGGACAAGGCTGGGGCACCTCTGGTGCTGGCCACGCTTGTGGTGGATGCCACAGCACTTCACACCTTGTCCTGTCCTGAAGGAAGGGAAGAGAAATAACTGCAAGGGCTGCAAGGAGCAGGAGCCAGCGTTGCAAAACCTCAGAAGCAGAACAGCTCACTTCCCGAGCACATCCAGCAGGCAGTCAGCACAGAAAGGGGAACGCAGCTGCAGCGCAGGGATGGGGCTGTGCAGAGAGGCTGCAGAGAAAAGGGGGGAAGGCAAAGGCAAACCCTTGTTTTTCTTAGCAGTTGGGTGTCTGAAGGGGCTGGCTGGGCCAGAAGCATTCTTGGCTTTGCTGGATTATTCCAACCTGTGATGAGATGTTGGAAATGTGGTGCCCTCCCTGCTGCTGACTGCAAAGGGATGGGGTTGGTACATGGGAGGGGGCATGGCAAGAGGTGCAATGTGGTTGTCCATCCGCTCTAGGGCTAAGAAAATGCTGATGGAACTGGATGCTGTGCAAATAGAAATGAGATTAAGTCACCCTGACACATGTGAAATGACTTCCTCAGTCCTGCAGGACAGGCTGGGTGATACGGCAGTTCTGACCCAAATTTAGAGGCGATGTCGGCAAGAGGAAACTGCCAGGAAAAGGCAGAGTAAATGCACACCCAACCACAGGACTGGCACTGTAAGGCAGTGGCTTTCCAGCTGGGGCATGAGATGTTTGAAATGCAGATGTCAGGAGCGTTGCTCAATGCCCTCTCTAACCCTCACACCTAGTGGGTGATTCTTCCCTGCAGCACTGGGGGCATCCCAAGGGACAAGCAGACCTTCCTCAGACCCAGCCTCAAAGAAGCCCCCTCTGCTTAGGTGAAGAGATATCATAAAACAATCTTCATAAGGACCAGCAATGCACGTCTGGAACACGCTCTGGTGGAGGCTGCCCATAGAAGCTGTGGTTGCCCCATCCCTGGAGGTGCCCAAGGCCAGGCTGGATGGGGCCCTGGGCAGCCTGAGCTGGTGCCTGATTTAGTGGATGGCAAGCCTGCCATGGCAGGGAGGTTGGAATGTAATGATCTTCGAGGTCCCTTCCAACCCAAGCCATGCCATGCTTCTGTGTTCTATGAAATCCTGTTGGGTTTGCTCACTTAATAATATCCAGGGAGAAGCATGGGGATAAAGTCACACGCATCTTGTTTTTAACTGATATGTCCACGCTGGTCCTCCTAGTCAGCACTCATCATACTGCAGATGCCTTCCATGGGAAGGAAAGGAAAAGAAGTAAACTCTGTGGTTGTTGCTTTGGAATCAAATTGTACTGTGTTGATTAAGCTGAGAGGCTGGAGAGGGCAGCTGCAGCTCCTTCTTCTGCTCCCGATGCTCATCTCAGCTTACACGTTAGTCTCAAAAAGATTTTAAAAATAAAAAATGAAAACATAACCAGGGCATTGATTCCAATACTGTTTTTACTGAGCAATAAACCTACTGGTTGCCACTGAACAAAAAGGAAAAAGCAATTGTAAGAGATGCCTGGATGAATGCCATGATCTGTCAGTGTTTCTGATGGAGATAAATTTTGTTGGTAAAAACAAAGTTCCAGCCCTGAAACAAAAGGAACCCAGGACCATTAATATCAATAGAAATCGGTCTGCCAGACTTATTCAAGGATTGGTGCAGCTGGGAGTGGGGAGATACAGAAAGAATGCAGAGGGGAAGATGCTGCATGAGGAGCGCTGTGGGTCTGCAGAGAGAGTGGAAAAAATAAGAAAAAAGGGAGGGAGGGAGGAGGAAAACAGCTAGAGGGAAACAGTTAGTGGGGCAGTCCTCTGGGAATCAGCCACTCATCAGGCGTCTGAAATAGGATGGAGTTAATGCAGAGCATCTACAGAGTTTGAAAACGGGCTCTTCTGTGCGCCAGTAATTGGCGTGCAGGCGCTGAGCCTGTCATAGAAACATAGAATCACAGAACCGTTAAGGTTGGGACAGACCACTAAGATCATCAAGTCCAACCATCGACCCATCCCCACCGTTCCCATCAAACCACGGGGAGCTCGGGGCCGAGGTCTGCCAGCTCAGCCCCACAGCAGCATGGGACAGCGTGACCCTTGGGAGGCACGGCAGATAAAGCCGAGTTCTGCGGTCTTGGTTGACTCCTCACTGCGTGCAGATCAAGAGCCGGCAAGGGAGGTGACTTCAGCTCTTTGGCACGTCAGGCCATTGATCTTACGGCGTGATTCCCCTGCTCGGGTTCCTCGCAGATATGTCTTGCTCTTGTCCCTGGGAGTTTTGCCAGTAATACCGAGTGAAAACCTGCCCCGTGGCACGCTTCTTCACCGCAGCTTTGTGGGACGTGCCGGAGAGCAACAAGCTCAAAGCGGAGCAAGAAAGGGATGCTGGGCACTAACAAACAGCCCAGCACAGGGTCAGGGATGTGCTGGTTCCGAGTGTTTGGGCAGAGCAGAATTTTGCAGGGGCAGGTTTGGGACCAACATTTGCAAAATTCCTTCAGAAATGCAAGGGCTTCTCCGAAAGTAATGCCTCCTATTTTATCATGTCGGCCCGTGATGTCAGGGGCAGATCTTGGTGGGGTGGCAGCAGAGGCTGAACCTTCCCAGTAATATGTCATTACATTTTGTTGCACTGTGACAGATGGCAGCAGAGGGGCACTCCGACAGAATGGTGCCTGACATGGGAGTGCGCGTGGAGCAAAGAGGTGGAAATGAATTCCTCCATGAGGAAAAAATGGCGCCCATTGATATTCATCAACACTTTCCAACTGTTCATGGAGACCAAACGTTCTGAAGGCCCCCAGCAAGGGCGAGCCAGCCTTGGAGATGGCCAACCTGGAGGCAGCCCTGGGTCAGGCCCATTTTAAACATCTATCCTTTCTAGACACAGAATAGAAACTGGGAGCGGCTGGAGGAGAGGGAAGAGGTCTGACAAAAGGTTTTCATGGGAATTCATCTTTTTCTCCTTTCTTTTTTTTAAGTCAAAAACTATCTAGATTTAACCCTGAAGCCTCATTTTTACACGTAACTTTGACACATTTTGTACAGAAAAGTGTTGAATGGGAGCACTTCAGCTTCCAAAGAAAAGAAATGCAGAATTCGATCGATTGTTTTTTTGACCTAAATATGAAATTTCAAGAAGCACTGAGTAAACTACCTTGCCCGGTTCTAATTAGTGCTGAGTATTACCATTAGCCAGAAAAAATAATTGCAATCCTGAGCTTTGAAAAAATTGCAAAACACTTCAAGTGAAATAACTGCCAAGGCAAGCAACTTTAAAGAGCCGACAGAATTCTTCTTGCCAGGACGTCACCGTTCCATTAATTTCCCTTCTCTCTATGCATTCCCTGAGCAAAAGAGAAGGCTGTGGCAACGAGGAGAGCAGAAATTGCTAAGAGCCCTTTCAGAGCTGATAATGAAACAGGAGGGGCACAAGTCCTCGGGCTGTCCCTTGGTGTGTGCTTTTAGTGGCTGTGAAAGTGCTGATGGAGGTGGGATTCTGTGCGTGCTGGGAGCAGGGTGCAAGGCTCTGGCTCATGGAATTAAGTGGCCACAGCCGCTGGCGTGGTGCTCTGCAATCAGATTTAATCAGCCTTATGCTGCTGTGCTTTAAGCAAATTAAATTAAACCTCGTTTAAACTAATGAAACGCAAGTAAGCCATGTGCTGGTTCGAAGCAGGAGGGGGAGCAGACTGTCACCACTGGAAATGTCACCACTGACATCGCAGGAGCCAGGGCTTCCTTCAGAGAGGCTGGAAGGACAGCAGGGCTGGTGAACAAATGCACTGAGAACAACTGCCCCTTCAGCAGGGACAGATGGAGTGGGACATCCTGAGAAACTCCACACTGGATGGATGTGCCATACAGGACAAGCACAGGAAGGTCCCAAAGGGCAGGGAGATGTTCCTCATCAAAGGAAACCTCTCCCACTTCCATCCTCTCTCCCATCTGATTAATCTGGACTCAGATTCACTATAGTACTGGTTGTCCAGAGAAGTTGTGGCTGCCCCATCTCTCAAGGCTAGGTTGGATGGGACCCCAGGAAGCCTGATCCAGTGCCTAACTTAGTGTTTGGCAACCCTGCCCATGGCACACTGATTGGAACTGGATGATCTTTGAGGTGTCTTCCAACCCTAGCCATTCTATAACTCTAGGTTTCCAGTTATACAGGACTGTTATTTCCCACATTGTTTTGCACTGGTGCTTGCTCCTGGCTTGTAAGAGACAGAGTTGTTTAGATCAGGGCTGTGCCAGCCCCAAAAGTCCCTGCATGTTTCTCCCAAAGCATTGCCAAGCTTCCCACAGGTGGCTTAAGACAAGAAAGCAACAGGAGCCCTCCAACCTTTGCATCTGTTCTGCCTCCTGCAGAACCAAAGCCTGATCCTTATCACCAGGATGCCTGGAAGCAGATAGGCACCAAACCAGTTCACATTTCCTCTGGCAAAGAGCACAAGGGATGGCTGAAGAGGGAGAGGTGGATCGCACGCATTTAGGTTCTTTCACGGAAACATTTTGGTTCATTCATCGGATGCCAGCAAAAGCAGGAGCCCATCCCATCCACACTGGCGAGATGTGCAGACATGAGGAAGGAGTTCAGGTGAAACATGCCTGGATGGCTTCCAGAAGGCTGCGCTCCCACTGGGGCAGCAGCTGGGTCGGGTGCTCTCCTGTGCAGGGCAAAGCCCCGCGCCGAGGGAACCCCCATCATCCACTGCCAAGAACTGGGAAACTGAGCAGTGCTTGCCTGGATTGCCCTTCGGGAGCTTGGTTTTGCATTTTTGATTTATTTATAGTATAAATGTGTTATATCATGCTATATGACCTCAGCTGGCTGCCACTCGCTTGCACAAGACTAAATTTTTGTCGTTGATGACTAAGAGTGCTGTGTTGTGATCAGCAGTGATCCAGAAAGTCTTAGCTGTGAAATTAGGTTATTAGGTGTTCAGCATGACAGCAGGGTGGGCAGACACCTGTGCAAGCCGTCTTTAAGAAGCCTTATATTTTTACAATGACCCATTATTTGCTGAGTAGTATCAATAAAAAAAGTCCCTGGTGGAAGAAATTTTGGGCCCCTCACTACAAGAAAGACATGGAGGTTCTGGAGTGTGTCCAGAGATGGGCAGTGGGGCTGTGAGGGGTCTGGAGCACAAGTGTGATGGGGAATGGCTATGGGAACTGGGGTGGAGAAGAAGAGGCTCAGGAGAGATCTCATTGCTCTCTACAACTCCGTGAAAGGAGGTCATGGTGAGCTGGGGTCAGCCTCTGCTCCCAGGTAACAGCAACAGGATGAGAAGTGATGGCCTCACATTGGGCCAGGGGAGGTTCAGGTTGGATATTAGGAAAAATTTCCTCTCAGAAAGAGTTGTCATGCACTGCAACAGGTCTTCCTGGGGAGTGGTGGGATCACCATCCCTGGAGGTGTCCCAGAACCATGGAGATGTGGCACTGAGGGACGTGGTCAGTGGGTTGATGGTTGGACTTGGTGGCCTTAGAGGTCTTTTCCAACCTTAATGATTCTGTGATTCTAAGAAAATCCAGTGGTTCTGTTTACATGATCGAAACAGCCTGGCTCACCTTTCTTTTTAGACCGTAAAATAATAATGTAAGAGAAAGCCAGACCTCGGGGAGCTGCGTCCAGGTGCACTGAATGCCTGAGATGCTGAGACCCTGAGGAAATCTGCCTTGCTCTTGTCCAACCCAACAAAGGCAGCCACTGAGCATAGAAGTGAAAGAGCCAGCACCCACGCTTGTTCTTGTGGCTGGGGAGCACAAACAAGCCGTTAACCAGCCCCCCCCAACCCCCCCCTCCCTGCCCCATGCTGTGCCCTTGGGTGCTGGTGCTCAGCTGCTGCTGTGTGAAACCTCCGCAGAGCGAGAAGCATCAGTGCAGAGCTCGGGGCTTCCTGCTGCCACCACACTCACCCGGTGCAGGATGGGCTGGGACAGGGCTGCAAAAAGGTGGTTCTGTGCTGAGGAATGGCTGCAGAAAGGACAGCCAATGCTGAAGGGCTGGTTGCAGGAGGAGATCCAGGCCTGGAGATCTTCGCTCTGCGCAGCACCAGGGGAAACTGTAAGGACTGTAATGGTATTTTTATAGTTTTCCTAGCAGGCTTTGTGGGAGCAGGGCTGGCTCAGCTTGCGGCTGCCAAGAGCTGAGGTGGGTTTTGCAGCATTGCATGGCTTTTGGAAGAAATGCATCTGTGCAAAACATGGGTGGAACGGCACCAGTTCAGGGCTCCACGCTTCCACCGCGGTGTGCATGCACTTTCTGCAGGTTCCATTCACAGCAGATGGGCAAAGTGCTGAGAATCAAGTTTAGTTTTCATCAGTAAGTCAGCTCCAAATGTCTCTAGACTGTTCCCATCTGACACTCGCTGTTTGTGGGGAGTGGGTGGCTTTTCTGCTCCCTGGATAAATGATTGAAAGCAAATAAAAAAGCTACATTGAGATAGATGAGAAACCAGTGCCTTGTGATCTTGACTGCCAAGCATTTCCAATTTGCAAACACAGTGGGGAGGACACAGCTGCACTGCAGGAATCCCTGGGCTTGTATTGAGGAGCTGGTGACAATCAGGTGGGCACAGGTTGTGCAGGACAGCAGCTCCAGGTCACTGCACGGGCTTCCTGAGCATTGAAAGCAGACTGAGAAATGTCCTGCCTATTATTCTGTGCAGGAAATGTGAATTTCAAGGGAAGATGCTAGCAAACCTTCCTTCTGCGACCAAGAGGTAGCCCATGTCACTACTTGAGGAGATTGTCTTTCCTTCAGAAGGAAACTGGAAGACATTTCTGTATATTCTGCAGAGGCAGAGCACCCAGTACGTGGAAACAAAGAGAGCTGTCTTTCCTTGGAGGTACATCCCGTCAGTGGAAACACAGGGCAGACCTTTTTCTTTGCATCCTTTGCACTGGTACCACCAGGACCATCCCAGCAAAAGAGGCAGTCGTTGGCAGAACTACTGCACACCACCAAAGCTGGAGGAAGACCCCAGCAGCCCTGCTGCAGCCTAAAGCAGCACCCTAAAGCCCAGCTGACACCTCACTGCCTACAGCTTCTGGGCATCGCAGCTCCAAAATTAAAGCTCCCTTAACGAGTGCTTGCAAAGCAGGGCATGGCCACTCAAGAGAGCGCTGCGTTAAGTGAATGGCGAGTGCCTTGTCATGGAAAGGATACTCCTCTAATTGCAAGAGTTTCCTGGCTCTGACGTAACGAGGAGAATTATTTCTCCGTGTGTCAGCTTTACTGTCCAGCTGCGGCCGCACGCTCAGCACAGGCTCAGTGCCATCAACCAGGCAGTTATTCCAGCTGGCATCAGGCAGCTGCTGCTCTGGGCATACCCAAGGCCACCCTGAGCTGAGGGCAATGCGCTCCATTGGGGATGCAGACAAGGGACAGAGGGACACAGGGTCGGCTCTGTCTGTAATCTCTGTGCCAGCCACCGTGTCCTCAGCAGCCACCTCAGCCTTTCCTTTCTGCTGGCTGTAGCTCCAGGTGCACAGAGGTGATGTGGAACCGAGGAGAGGTTGCAATATTTGGGGAACCCTGTGCGCGTACCTGAGCACCAGAACTTTCCTGAGTTTGCAAACTGGGCCGGAAATTTCTCAATGATAAAATTTCTGTTGCTTTCTGCTTCCAGTCAGGCTAAAAATAAATGAAAATGTTATGCCAGGCTCATTGCTGCTGCAACCACATCTGTCTCAGTGCACACTGGGGTGAGAGTGGGCTGGGTTTTGGTAGCACCACTTCCAGCCCCAGGAGAAGGAAAGGGAAGCCAGGGATGAGCAGTCAGCCCTGCACTGCCTCTCACAGCAGGTCTCTGTGTCCTCTTCCTGCAGGGTCCCAGCAATGTGCACTGAAAGGCTGTAGGGGAGATAGGTGCAACTCCACTCTGCTGACATCCCAGCTTTGTGTTCAACAGGAGATGGATGCACCCCTAGGTGTCTTCAAGCCGCCTTGTTTTTGCAGGGCTCTGTCCTACAGCCTTGGCCTTCTCTGTATTTTGCAAAATTAATGCTTTATCTTGCTTCCGTATGCTTGGGAAGGATCCATTTATCTAGAAAGTCCCATGCAGCATAGAATCATAGAATCATTTAGGTTGGAAAAGGCTACTAGGATCTAGTCCAGCCATCAACCCATTCCCACCATGCGCTATAACGCATCACCAGGTGCTGCAAGAGGCTCTGCAAGATGCAGTATGAGCCATGATGTTGGATCTGTGAGTTTGACCCCACTAGTCAGCCTACCCCAATCAAACATGATCTGATTAGCTCTCGGTAAGCGACATAAAATTACTTCAAAATTCCATATGTCTCCGCATTGCAAGTAGAGGTTCAACATCTTTAGTTGTAAGAATATTCTTTGGAATTCTCTTGTAGATGGTGTAGAAAGAGTCTTGGAGCTGTTTGGGTACGGCCATGATTTGGGGCATGGCTCTTGACTTTGAGCACGGCACGAACTCCTTCCTACCTCCACCTGTCCCCATGTCCCCAATGGACGTACCCCTATAGACATCAGAGCTGCACTCACACATGCACATGCACACACACCAAGCCCCACTGTTACTTCAAATGTTCCTTCTGGAGCTCTTCTGGGGCTGTCCCACCATGACGGAGCACATCCTGCTTTCTGGTTTGGGTCTGGACTTTTTGCTCCAAGCTTTGAGTGAATGAGACACACACACGGGCAGAGTGTTTGGTTATTGCTCTGCGCTGCGTGACGGGAGCCAGAACCAAGCCAATTAAATGACAAGCAAATTTCAAACAAATAAATGGGGATTTATCTACGCAGCCTGCGTTGTCAGCACAGTGGAAGGAGATAAGGCTCAGCTCCCGCTGCAGAGATTTCACACAAATTGATCACTGTAAACCCTCGCAATATCTAGCAGAGGTAATTATATTTCACACCTCAGATAAGTAGAACACATCCTCCGGTATCTCCTGCTGTCTCGGCAGGGTGAGGATGGAGCTGCAGCTTCGCCTGGAACAGGTCAGGGGTAGAAAAATACCAGGTAAAGCTGGAATAACACGCAGATGTTGAAATCGCTCCAATTTCTACTTATTTATTGATCAGTTCTGAGCCGAGGAGGAGATTAAAAAAAAAAAACAAACAATCATTTTGATCAATGGACAGGAAAGCGTGCCAAATAAAGCAGCTCTGCCTCGTTTTTCTTTGACCCAGTGCCCAGCCCATGGGAAGAGCCTCCCCCTACGAGGCCAGAAGCTCCATCCTCCCATGGCCAACACCAAGATGCTGATGAAGCACCAACACCAACGGCATTGCCAAGGCAGGGCTCCAGAGGTGGCACTGCACTGTCACTGTCGGGACGCTCCGTTAATGCATCCGAAAAAACTGCGTAAGGACATCGGGAGAATTTCCGAGGCTGACACCTCTTGCCCGCTTACCACGGATGAGCTCAGCAGCACCTAGTAAATCGTTTCAGAAAACATCTGGAAACATTAAGCAACAAAAAGAATTCCGCCGCGTCTTTCCATTCGGTCAGATGTACGCGTACAACCACATTTCGAGCAAAAAAAGAAAAAAGAAAAAGAAAAAGAAAACAATACTGAGCTGAAGTGCCATTTGTACCTTTGCGGTCCCGGTAAAATTTCCCGTCGCTTCTCCGGCTGCAAGTTCAGAGAGAATAGGTACATGGGGTGAAGCTGAATCAGGAAATAACAAAACCAGTAGAGGGGAAATTCAACAAGCCGTGCGCGATGGCGGAGCTGAGGTTGGGCCCTTGCCTTGGGCCTGCTTCCCAGCACATCACATCAGTGTGACCTTCAAGATAACCGCATGAGAGAGGGCTCTTCGGCGCTCTGAATCCTGAAATGACTGACTGCTTACTCAGGCAACATCCTCCTGGGCTAATTAGTCACTTGTTGTCACTTGTTCTCGTTTCTTTGCTCTCGTGTTGGCTCTGTGGCATGGCACAGCCCTGTCTCCATCACCATCGGGGTGCTCTGCTCAAAGGGCACCTCCATGGCTTGAGCTGAGCCCAGGGCTGTGCAGGGCAGCTCTGTGCTCCTCAGGCTGTTTGCTCACATGGCTGTTCTTCTGAAGATGCTTTACTTTCCTGGCTGTGCTCAAGGGCTGCAGAAAGGCTCAGGTGCAGTTTTGAAGATGTAACCAAAGAATTATTTACCTCTGGCTTCCCACTGGAACCCCCCAGCCACTTCTCCTGATAGAACAAGAGGTGATGGCCTTGGGCTGTGCCAGGGGAAGTTTAGGTTGGATATTTGGAAAAACTTCTCCAAAAGAGTGGTAATGCATCAGAACAGGCTGTACAGGGAGTGGTGGAGTCACTGTCCCTGGAGGTGTTCAAGAACCGTGGAGATGTGGCACTGAGGGATGTGGTCAGTGGGCAACGTTGGTGGTAGGTGGAAGGTGGGACTCAGTGACCTTAGAGGTCTTTTCCAACCTTAATGATTCTGTGATTTTATGATTCTTGGAAAAATTATGTTCAGTCCCTTAATTAATTTATGCCAACCTTGAGCCAGCCCTGCAGCAGGAGTCCTACAGCCCTCAATTTCCCTCTCACTCAATTTTTATGCTCTTAATTGTTCAAATTCAGTGCTGAGCCCAGCAGGGACACCCTGCCTCATTCCTCCATGCTGGGGAGGGACTCGGCGTGGATTTATGTGTCCTAGCAACTATTTCCAGTCCATCCCTTGTTCACGTTATCACCACGCTGGCACCTTGTGCTCTCTTCCCTCTTTTACAGTAACACAGTTTTGCAAGCAGAAGGGCCTGGTCAGGAGGATGTAGCTGGCTTGCCTCATCAGCCACAAGATTTTCCTAATTTTGCTGGGATTAGAAACCACCCAACGTACTGTTTTGTTTGGTGCCATATGTCAGCTCAGACACTCCATCCATCGCCTTAATGTGAGCCAGAGGTGTCTGAGTACCATGCCACTGGCACATGAATACCTGCCAGTAACGTGTGTATGTGTGTTATTATTGTATGGCGGCAACCGTGCAATCAATTATTAGCAAACCAATTATGCTAATAGCTCTCATAAATAATTTTCCTCTTTATTGCGATGAGATATGAGTGTGAATACAACTTGTCTCACATGCCGGTGTACAAGGCCATTCACCTGGCACAAATAGGGGTACAGCTCTTAAGTCTGATTTTTAAGCTTCATCTTATGTAAACTGGGGATTCCATTAATGCAAATGGAATGTTTTCATTCATTTACATTTCATCTGTCGTAATTTTTTAAAGTTTTGTGGCTGCACTTCCTTTCCTGCCCATTCTGGTCTTCTCCCAGACGCTGCCATGGCATGCAAGGCATGTGGATGCTGAGCCAAGTGCCCATAGGAAGCTTACTGCTTTAAAACACCACCCCTGGCTCCAGACCAGAGCTGGATTCCTGCTTTCATCATCAATTTCCCCTGCGAGCATAAAGCAGTGACTCGCTCTTCTCACACCTCACTTTACACAGAGCAGCGGAAGGGCGATGATGACATCTTTTCCTCGCTTGGGTGATTCACGTGTGATGCAACCACCTGGGGCAGGGATCACACCCTCCTCCAGCCCAACCTGTGATCTGCACAGCTGTGGCCAGGAGTTTGGCAGTTAGTCCCTCCTGGCTCCAGGAATGGGCTCGTCACTGCAGGGTCTTGCACATGGGAAGGCAACCAGCCCAGCCCGTGGAAAGACCCCATTAATAGCACAGGAAAGGCTGAGATTGAACTGGAATCAAGATTCAAACAGTCCCTGGAGCTACGATGCCCACAGAGCTGCAGGACCAGGACCACAGCCAGGCATGGTTGGTCCCACAAGACCTGGAGGTATGGCAGCACCTCGAGGCAGAAAGCCATTCCCATCCCCCGGCACTGTGCCTAAACAAGCAGATGCAGTGTGCACCGTTCCATGGGGATTCGGGGTGTTGAATGGTCTGTTTGGGAGTGCTACTCATGTCACATTGGCAAACAGCTGCCAGAAGCACCACCAGCAGCACTGGCATTAGCACTGAGCCTCTGGGATGGCAGAAGGCTCTGTTCTCAGTGGTAACCTGTGCACCCGGACGTGAGCGCATCAGCAACGCTCAGCACACGAACAACAAACCTGATGAGAGATAGCTCATGAGCTCAGTGCACAGGGATGCATTCATCACCCCTCCCCGCTGCTTCCCTCTGTGCCCCAGCACCTCGTCTTGCCCAATCCCTGTCCCTGGCTGTGTTGTTAATCTGGGGTTCCCACACAAAGCACAAAGGCTATGTGTGCTTTTTTATTGTTTGCTTCCAAACTCCATAAATGAGCTTGTTTTGGCTGGCCAAGTGTAGCTGCTATTTTGGACAGCAGGGTGCTTCTTTGAAAACATGAAGCACTTGGATGAGCTATTCCGGAGTGACGAGCTCGGATCTGATAGATTGGGCTGCTTTTAAATCTGGTTAGCCTAATGCAGCTGGATTTTCACACTCATCCAGGAACTCAGTGCTGGGTCCAGGATGCAGCTGGAAGTGCATCCAGCAGCCTCCCAGTGAGCCAGGCTGAGTGCACCCAGCTCTTACACACAGCTCCTGCCAGGAGGAAGGACCCGAGCAGCACGGAGGGAAGGGAGACGAGAGCAAGGGGTATGTTACAGAATGGATGATGAACTTTGGATGCTGAACTTCAGCAGCTTCCCAAAAGCTTGCTGGGAGTTATTTCTGTGAACAGCTGTGTAAACAGGTTTTAACACACAGCGAAAGCAGATGAGATCATAACTTTTAATAGGAACACATTTAATAAACCAAAGGCGGAGAGGTGATGATCCATTGCCTTTATCAAGAATTATACATTACAGTTTATACCAAGGAGGAAATAGCATTTTCCTAGAATCAATGCATCTTCGCCAGTGCGTTAAAAAAACAGGATTAATATTTTTTTGAGCGCTCTCTTTTGACAAAAGCCGTAAGAGCCCAAGGAACATCAGCATCGTGCTCCCAGCGTGCTCCCAGCCCGGCCCTGCCCTACCCTGCAGCTGGAGGAGCTGAGCAAGGAAGCACCAGGGCCATGCAGAGCACTGGTCCTGCACCAACTTGTGCCAAGAGCAGCAACAGGACTGCAGCCCAGCCTGCTGGCACGCCTTCACCCCTGGAAAACACCAGGAGCCGACGCTGGTCTCTGCCAGGGGTGACTCCCAAAGTTCTTGTGGCCCTGGGCCTTCACATTCCTATCCAGGGAAGGAGATTCTGGGAAAGTATGTGGGAATGAGACAGCGGTGAGGAGAGGCTGCATGAAAACCTTCAGCTGGGACAGCGAGGAGAACGGATGTGCAGGCAGAAAGAGGAATTACCCCAGTGATACAGCGCGCTCCTGGGGCAGCCGATGCCAGCCAGCCCTGAACAGTGCTGGCTTGTCTCAGCACAGAGCTCAGCACTTCACTCATCTCAGCACTGTTACCCCTGGGGGTGACAATTCTGCTCTCTGTTAGAGGCTGCTCACCAGACAGGACCTACAGGGCCAGCATCTGCCACGCAGCGTGAGTGCATCAGGCTCCTTTCTAAAGCAGCCCAGAGCGATTTCTCAATAATGTTCCATTAATGTGACAGCTAAAGCCCTGGCCTGCTCTAAAAACATCACTCCCATTTACATTAATTGCATCCATTTTCATGCAATTTGCTTCCAAATGTGACCAACCATATCTTCAGTGGCTGCGAGATGATGAAGTCCCGTTGAAGTACATCACATTTATCACCCTCTAGCCAGAGTACAGTTATTACTCTGGCTAAGGACGTGGCTCTGCACCGTCCCCGTTCAAGGTACTGACCAACACCTGGTCAGAAACAAAGACAGAGGGCAGCCCTGGTCCATCCTGGTCCTTTTCCTCAAAGAAGCTGTGGGTGCCCCATCCCTGGAGGTGCCCCAGGCCACAGATGGAGCCCTGGGCATCCTGGGCTGGTGGGGGGCAACCAGCCCACGGCAGGAGGCCAAAACAAGATGATCTTTAAGGTCCCTTCCAATCTGAGCCATTCTGTGATTGGATGATCCTGCACCTGACAAGACTTTGGTCTTCTTGGTTTGTCACAAGGCAGATCACCTGCCCCCAGAGCAGCAGTGTCACTTGGCTGAGGAGGAATGAAATATTATTTCATGTAAATAACAACCGGCGACCACAGCGACATTGTTGTACTCTGACCAACTTCCATAAGCACGTGGAGGTTGCTTCATATGCCAGAGATACTTTTCCTACAGTTATTTGGTATTTGTAGAATCACAGAATGGATTGGGTTGGAAGGGACCTTAAAGATGGTGCAGTTCCAAGCCCCCTGCGACAGCCAGGGACGTGTTTCACTAGCATTTATCACGTAACCATCATCTCTTTAAACACAAGTCATTTCCATATTGGGGAAATCTTAAGAAAAAGGCATTTTTTCCAGGTGCCTCATTCACTGCGCAGGGTCCCTGGGGGTCCCACTCATCCTGCTGCCATTGATGCAACTTTCTCCCTGTTTCAGCCTGAAAGAAATATCCTGCAGCCGGGCCATGTAACAGCAAGCAGTGTCATCGGGAGAGTACTTCCCTTTCCACCCAGCTGCTGCAGTCTCCCTTTCATTACTGGAAGCACTGCTGTGCCTTATGAGCCATAATTCATCACTGGAAATGAATCTGGAGTTACAACAAAACCAAAAGTCAGAGTCATGAGTGAAATGTCCTCAGCTCGCTGGCTGCCTGACAGCACTGCAGCATGAGTTAACCACAGCTGGGATTCCTTCCTGATAAAAATCTGCATCACATGAGGCTATTGCACACATACCAGTAGTAGCCAAGGACGTCGGATGGAAACTTGCAGCTCGTATATTTAAGGATCCCGATTCTACTTTTGGAATCAGGCAGAAAATATTTCCTCTCTCGACGCTGGGATTTCTCGCTTGCAGTGAGACGTGATGCCAGACACCGGCGGGAAGGGAAGAAGTGTTTGCATCACACTCATTGCATGCTCCATGCACCCAGTGGTGAGGGGGAGGGGACTCCATCTCTCACCCACCTCTGCTTGGTGCTGGCACATACTGGTGGCTGCTGGTGCCCACACTGAAAAGTGCAACCGCAGCTCTTAGAGAAAATGCAGATTCACGTTTGTAAATTGTTCCAGCAGCCAGTTTTAGTCTGCAGCATGAACTCGCTGGAAGCTGGAAGGTAACCAGAGAGATGGAGAAGAGTGGGCAGCGGGTAGAAGGCAAATAACGGCACAACACAAACCTCCTCCTGCAGGAAAATGGAGCATTGTGAAGAAGAAGCACAGCTCCAACAAGAAAATCAGAATGAGTAACGAGGGCCAGGAGAGGCACAGCTAAACCGTGATGGGGGGTTGCCACGCAAGGTTGGTGGTCACCTTCATCTTTGCATGACTTACAGATGCCAGGACCAGTTCTTCAGAATTTGTTGCTTTTTTTGCTACTGATGCATTCAGGCTGGAAAGAAGAGCTCTGTGAGCTGGTGGTGTAGGCCTGCCACAAAGCAAGACCTGTGCCCTGGCAAAGAGGTCACCGAGGTGCTACGAGCCAGTCCCACCTGAGGAATGTTTGATTCAGCAGGAATCCCCCACTGCTCATGCCAAGAAAGAAGCACCTGGAAAAACACCGTGCCAACTTTGGCTCCAAAACACCTTCTCCTGTCTGGTAATCGCCATCTCAGACAGCCTCACCAGCTCCAGCACACACTGACCACCCTGCTCCCTGCATGCCGGGCACTGGGAGGAAAGCTTTGTTTGGAGTAGCTGACATTTGCTGACGCCTCCATCCCTGGTGACGCCAATGCAGTTTTCCATCCCGGCCTGCTTGTGGCTTCTGTTCAGAGCTGAAGTAAACAGCAGCAACCCCGTGTTTACAGCTGCACGCTGCGCCTCTCGCCGCTGACACATCACAAGGCAGTGTGCTGGGGTCATGGGCAATGCCCGAGGCTTTGAGGGACAATGGGTTATCTGCAGGATGCCCAACAGGAGGGCAAGGCATCTCAGAGGTGCTGGCACTTCTTGGGAAGGAAAGAAGAAAATGAGGAGTCTCACCTTCAGAAAAGCTCAGGTCTCCCATCACCACTGATCAGCACCATGGTTTTCCCACGATCCCAGAGTGCTGAGCGTTACAGCAAGCATTGTATTTTCTATCAGGATGCTCAAGGCAAAGTGCGAGCCCTTATGAACACAATTTACTACTTACAAAGGGGCTGAACTGTTCTGAAAACCATATCCAGATTATGGATTTCAAATACTAGAAAAATCCATCCCTGAGCTCTTAATCCAGTTTCTGGGCTCATCATGAATGGAGACGAGCCATTCTTGGAAGGGAAACTTGGCCAAAGCATTCGTCCTCCGCTGTATGAGTAGAAGCTGCACTCACAGCTGACACCAACAGGTCTGTACTGGAGAGCAACAAAACCTGTGTATGACACTGTTCCCAAAGCAGCGAGTTGTGTATCAATGGGACCACCATGCACAAGCACCTTTACCTCTGCAGAACAAGGAGCTCAGCTCTCCTCTCCCCGCAGTGTTACATTACACTGCTCTTAGTGTCAGTAGGGATGCTCTTCCCCTATTTGCACTTAGCACGAAGAAGAATAGACTTGAATGTGGCTATTAAATAGTCTGTTCTAACAATAGCTCTAATTCAGTTGCATACTTACTGCCCATCCAAAACAAAATCTGTTTGCTGACCCCTGCATGGCTAACCCCCACTGGGGTGCAGGCTCTGGCAGCAGGCTGTGAGCTCTTGAGGTTGCCCAACTCTTGGGAAAACAGGCGGTTAGCCCATGCTGTGGTGGCCACATGGCTCCTTGTAACAGCTCTCATTACCTTCACTCAAGGGATATCTTCAGGAGCCATAGGAGAGCACTAGAACGGATGCATGGGAGCACGCAATGAGCAGAGATGTTCTTCCATCCCAGACCTGGCGGTGCCCAGTGTGCAGAGGTGCACACCACGGGACAGCGCTCCAAGGCCACCCTTTTCTCTTTAGCTTAGCACCATCTAGAGGGATGTGCCTGCACAGCCAGGACACCGGGACACACCAGATCTGTGGCACACTTTGGGTGAAGGGCAACGCCGATCTGCATTAGTTTTGGAGTGGGGGAAACCAAGGGATTGGGAAGCAAAGCCTCAGAAGAGAAGCTCACCCCTCCAGTTCTCCTTGCTGAAACATCAAGTTGCAGTTGTCCTGGCAAAGCATTCGGTGATGGGAGAATGTGTCCTCCAGAGAGGGTTGGTGGCTGTGGGTTTGGGGCAGGACTGCGAGGGCAGCAGCAGGAGAATGCTGAGGGGTTGGGTTTTTTCACACATCACCTATTCCTGCAGGCTCCAGTGACGTCTGGTGATGTGACGGGGAGTTATTAAGTGTTAAGAGCAGAGATTGTGCTCCATGCTTTTGGGGGTTGGAACTTGATGATCCTTGGGGTCGCTTCCAACCCAAGCCATTCTATGATTCGTGTCCATTCAAACCTTCTCCTTTCACTGGCACTGCACAAGACCACAGCAGGACTCCTGCTGATGTAAAGCTCTCTGTGCCAAATTACAGCTTTCAGCCCTGTGCATCAGAGCTTTTTCAAACCTCACAACATGAAACACTGGAACAAGACCATGTGACATTATCTCCTGTCTATCTCACACCGTGGTCTTGCGCTTTCTTCCACAGCAGCCCAGGCCATGGGTTTGCAGTGCCCTGAGATGCAATGCCTGCTTCCCATTAGCCCCAAGGCAAGGTCACTGAGGTAGGAGTCCAGTTCATTGAGGAGCATTTGGAGATAGGAAGCACATTGCTCTGGCCAAAGGAAACAGGGTTCAGAATCCAGCTGGCTTTTAGGCCTGCTCAGCTGATGCTCCCCGAGCTTCCAGCTCCCCACGCTTTGACCGCATCACGGAGCCATATCCCATCCCCGCAGGAGGAGGAGGAGGAGGAACCAGGCTGCAGGGATGCAAACATGCAGAGGAGAGCGAGGCAGGCGGGCTGGGAAGGACAGCTTTGCTGAGCCCCAGAGAAAACGGTTTGAGTAATTATCAATGGTAAGGAAACCTCAAGAGAACATAAGTGGGATTTCTGCACGGCAAACATGCTGCATATTTCACAGCCTCGGCTTGCCTGGGGAGAAAATCTGAAAATGGAGTGGTTTGAATCACAGCCAGGACCCTGGTTGGAACAATTCTCCTTCAGCCCATGAGAACAACTCCATTTCTTCTGTTACTTTTGGCTGCACCTGACCACGGGCCCAGCACCTCCCGGCAGATCCTCCCCAGCAAGGCTCCCATCCCACAGAGGTGGGCTCTGTGCAGCCTTGGGAGGGCTATTGGTATAACCCCTGTGATGCATTGCTGCCATTTGCTGGCTGTTGTCCCATTCCCCTCAGCCCACAGCTACATGGCCCAGAGACTGGGGACCCTGTGCTGCCAGCAGGCCCCAGAGCCACCACCCAGCCCCACGGAGCAACCCTCAGAGTGAGTTATTCTGGGGCAAAAAGCAGGGCCATGCAGCCATACCCCACTGCGGCACTGATATCCCAGAGCAGCATCTCTCCCTGGGCAGATCCCTGTGACCTCACATCACCATGTACCAGGGAGCTGCGTGCCTGGGGGCCCTGTACACTCTCCAGCATACAGCATTTCCCATAGAATAACAGCTGGATCCTTGGGAGGGGGGAAGGGATGTCTCTCGTCACTGATGTTTTAATTAAGAGCATAGGAAGGAAAAGCAAGGCATTAACCATCTGCCTTGCACTAGGGCCAGAGCGTGGCAGGTGCTGGGGTGCATTAGCAAGAGGAATCACACTCCTCCTTTAAGTAAAGTTAAGCTTTACTCAACACTTAACACCCAGTTAATTGCTGAGTGCTTACTGCAATTAGAGAAGCTGTCCCAGTTAGCAGTAATGGAGGGTCCGTGGCAACCCCCCAGCGCTGTGGATGGGGGAGGCTGCATCCATCCCTGAGGACACCACGTCCCTCCCTGGGGTGTGGGGGCACCAGGGTGTCCAGGACACAGCATGGAAGCTGCTGAGCTTTGTCCCTTCCTTGGGCTCTGCTGGAGAGCTGTGTGCTCCAAGCCTGGCCTGACTCCCTCATGCTGACCCAGGAGCAGGTTTTCCAAGCAGCACTCCACACCAAGAGGTGCTTCACACGGCTCATGGATGAGCCATTGCAACCCAGCAGTGAATCCAGTCTGTACGCTATGAAAACAAACTGTGCTCCCAACGACTTTGCTCTGCATTCAGACTGTTTCCAAGAAGGTAAAATCAGCCAAAGCACAGAGTCTGAGAGCCTGGTTTGTACCACCCCCCTGCCCACCTCAGTGTGATGGCTTGTGGGCTTACAGCACAGCAGTAATGAATGCATGGCAAGTTTGCATGCTTTATTAGAGTCCTATTTCCAATCCTTCTTCCAGAGGAGTCCAGGATGAGCAGTGACAGCCCTCTCCTCTGCCTCTTCATGCTGCTGTGCTTGCCCTTCTGCTCCCCGCAGCCCCCCGCAGCCCAATGCCCGGCAGCCAGCAGCGCTCTGTGCTGAGCATAGAGGCCTGGATGAACTGGCAGGGGCAGGGCACGCTGCTGCCCTCCATGTGCCCCATGGCTGTGGGACGGGGCAGCCAGCCACTGACCAGCAGCCGCACGTAGCAGGCACTGAAGATCACCAGGAGCTGCTGGGCCATCACCTGGAACGAGCAGGAGAGGGTCAGTGCCTGCCTCATTCAAACACTCTTCCTGTCCAGCAGAATCAGGACAGAAGTCGAGGACGGATACATAACTGTCCCAGATCCCCTTCTGGTCAGCAGTGCTGGCACGCTGTCCCCCAGGACAGTGACATGCCAGGCTGGGGGCTGGCAGCAAAGCCAGCCCAGGGCTGGGGGCTGCAGGGAGGGGGTGGCTGGGAGCCAGGCTGCTCGGGGACCCTCCTGTTCTGCCACCACCTCCTCTTGGCTTTTTTTTTTGCCAGTAGATGGCTGGAGAGCTGCTACCAACAGGGATGTCACCTGCACTGAATTCACTAAGTAACAGCAAGCAGAAAACTGCGAAATAAATCAAAATAATCTCTTCTGAAGCTTCTTGCTGAGCGGAAATGAGGACACATTTGTCACTCAGCATGGCACAAGCGTTTCAGGGCACGCTTCATGGAAGAGATGAAGGCTCAGCATGGCCGCACTCAGCCCAGACATGGGCACCAGGTCCTAGCAGACTTCTTCTTCCAAATAGGGACCAGAAGGAAATGCCTGGCCCATAAAACAGACAGCATCAAGGCCATAAGCATGAACTGCTTAGTGCTGTCAGGACTGGAGAAGGCACAAGGGGACCTCTAGGTTTGCAGGTGTTCTAGCCCGTGGGTGATGCCCACTGGGATGAGCTTTGGAGGCAACATGCCCAGATGCTCTGCCCGTTGATGAGGGGTATTTCTCGTTACCTCTGGGGGGCCCTCAGGGATGAGGTGGAGCAGCTCATTGCACATCACGGACTCTTTTTTGAAGCTCTCCCCACCAGATAGGAGAGGGGATTCCTCACACGAAGTCTCCTCTGCTGCAGGAACAGCCACCTCCATCACCACACAGAGCTGGTCCAGCCTGTGCCGCCAGCCCAGCTGCAGGAGAAGGACGGTTTGGGGACGCAAGGAGACAACTCAAAGAGCATGATTTCCTACCAGAACTATCCTCCCAGAGTCAAGAAAGGTACAAGATCTGCAGGTTGTACCCCTCACCTCCTGTCCTGCAGCCATGACCAGCCAGCACTGTTTAGATATCCATGCACCCACAAAGAGGAAGAGACTTTGCAAAGGCCAAGAGGACAAAATTCCCATCCAGGTACCCAGTGCGGTGCTTATTTATTCCCCAGGCTATCTCATTATCTCAAGAGGACAGCTGAAGGTGTCAGCTATTTCAGACAGTAACACCTGCCTTCAGCGTGTACCCTTGGCGACTTTCCTTTACCAAAAGCTGCACTGTTGATTACCCAGCTACGCTCACACCACAGGGCCTAAATACATTCCTACCGCACTGGGCACCAGTAGACGCAGTTCGCCCACCTCCCACTTTGCCCAGCTCCCAGTTTTCAGCAGAGGATGCCCAGGAGGGAACTCCAACACGCACTCCTCATGGCCCACTGCCCCCCAACCAACGACAGCCCATAGGGCAGCTGTGCCACCGCAGGCTGTGCCCTTTACCTCTCGCTCCTGCCGCAGCTCCGCGATGCGGGCTGACAAGGACTGAAGGCAGCGCTCAGGGCTGAAGTGCACAAACCACAGCTGGGACGAGCAGGTTAAGAATCACAGAATGGTTTGACTTGGAAGGGACCTTAAAGGCCTTCATCTGGGCCCACCATCAGTGCTCAGAGCCCCAACAGCCTGACCGTGGGTGTCTGCAGGGACGGGGCACCACCACCTCTCTGGGCAACCTGTGCCACTGCCTCACCACCCTTACTGTAAAAAGCTTCCTCCTTATATCCAGTCTAAATCTCCCCTCTTTTTGTTGGAAACCATTTCCCCTTGTGTTATCCCAACAGACCCTACTGCCTCCTGAGAGCGGAGGCACTCGGATGCTGCTGGCTTAGCTCCTCTCTGCAAGGAGAGCACAAGTGGGACTCCACTTTTCTGTGGTTGTTTGCTTTTGCCATAGGCACACTTCTGTGATTTTCATAATAAGACTCATTATTGCCATGTAAACATAATACAGTTTCAGGAATAATTGTCTGCCCCAAGGACTAATTTCACTTCAGTCACCTAGACTCTTCCCAGTGGCCTTTGGGTATATCTCAATCCCTATGGATGAGAAAAGAAAAATACCCAATTCTCCACGCCATCCAGTAGGAAGAAAAGAATCTTAGAAATCCCACCCTTTGGAAAGCCTCAGGGATCACTACACCAGTAAACGCCCTCCCCATCATAGGATCACAGAACAGTTGGGTTGGAAGGGACCTTAAGGATCACCCAGTTCCAAACCCCCTGCCATGGGTTGCTCGCCCCCCAACCAGATCGGGCTGCCCAGGGGCTAGGAAAAATTCTGCACAGAAAGGATACTTGTAGGATGCCGTGAGGCCCATCCAGGGCATCGGTAATCCCCAGAATTAAGCTGTGTTTGATAAAGAATTCATTGACAGCTGCCAGCCGCACATCTGTATTCATATTTATCTGGGAAAGAATGCAGGAAAAATTAACATGCTCTGTGGCAAAATTTGGCCCAGCTCAAGGCTGCTCACCATCGTGGGAGTAAGAACTGTGCAATGGTTGCTTTTTTCCAGCAACAGCAGGCGCTTTGAGCATCTTGTTCTTACTTTCACACCTACTTTCTGGGCATTATGACACCTAACTGCAACATCCCTTGCCTGAACCAGATCTCTGAGCCTGCTCTAAAAATACTCTGTCCTCCCCCTGCTACCCATGTTCCCCATATGCATCTAGGAGACAGCATCACAGAATCATAGAATGGCTTGGGTTGGAAGGGACCCAAAGAATCATCAAGTTCCAACCCCCTGCCACAGGCAGCTCCACCAACCTCCAGATCTGGTACTAGACCAGGCTGCCCAGGGCCCCAACCAATCTGGTCTTGAGCACCTCCAGGGATGGGGCATCCACACAGAATCATTATGGCTGGAGAAGACCACTAAGGTCACCAAATCCAATCCCAACCCATCCGCACTAACCATGTCCCTCACTGCCACGTCTCCGGGGACACTGACTCCACCACTCCCCGTGCAGCCTGTGCCAATGCATTACCACTCTTTTGGAGATGAAACAACTCCTAATATCCAACGTGAACCTCCCCAGGCACAACTCATCTCAACCTCCCATCCTGTCACTGTTACACGAGAGAAGAGGCCAGTCCCCACCTCACTACGACCTCTTTTCAGGGAGTTGTAGAAAGTGATGAGGTCTCCCCTGAACCTCCTCTCCTGCAGACTAAACAACCCCAGTTCTCTCAGACACTCCTCATCAGATTTATGCTCCAGACCCTTCACCAGCATTGTTGCCCTCCTTTGGACGTGCTGCAAAGCTGCAGGACCCATACTTCAATGGGAGGGAACTCACTCCCCGCGCTCCCTGGGTCAGCTCACCTTCCTCTGGCGGTGGTCGATGACCAGGACCACAACCACAGTGACAGCCACCGCAGCCAGAGTCACCAGCACGCTGGCCTCCCAGTAGCGCCCAAAGGAGCAGAGCTGGACCGTGGTGTAAATGTTTGTCCAGAGAGACATGTAGAAAATCTGTGAGAACCCAGAGAGAGATGGATGGTGCTCATAAAACTGCAGAAGTGAGAAAAGTCGAGGGGAGAAAAGACCTTGCCATAAATTAATTAAGTCGCCTGGGATTTTCAGAGGGTGAGGAAGGACGTGAGCTCTTTGCAATAATAAATGGAGGAGAGAAGAGTCTAGAAGGACTGAGAACTAGTTTATTATAAAAAGTTACCAAAGACAAACTGAACTATTAATGATGATTCATACCTAGGAACACTTTCAATTGAGTTCTTCCATTTAGGTAAGAAACGCACTCACTGAGGAACATTGATAACACTTGTGATAGTTCCTCTCTTTAGAAAGCTCCTATGTCAGAGCACTCAGGGTGATGCTCAGCTACAGGAGCGCTCCAATGATGGACACGGGGCTCAAGGAGGATGCCAAGGACTAGCAAACTCAGCCTTTACATTAAAAACAAAACAAAAGAAGCCAGGAAAATGGAGGGAGATCCCAGCGTCCTTACCACAGCAATGGCTATCTGGAACGCCCTGGAGTTGTAGAACAGGTACCGCCTCACTTCGGGCTTCAGGACCGCCTCCTCGATCAGCCTCCTCCACTCGCCCGCTGCCGCCTGCTCAGGGAACCAGGGGCAAGACTCATGCATTAAGTTGAATAGGAAGGGACCCAAAGGATCATTGCGTCCAACCCCTAGCTCCGCACAGCACCAGCCAACCCCAACCCTACAGCTGAGAGCGGTGTCCCAGTGCCCCCTGAGCTCCAGCAGCTCAGGGTTAGGGTTATCCCCACTGCCCTCTGGGGCACAGCCTTTCCCCAGCCCCACCGGGCCCTCAGCTCCATCAGAACAGCTCAGACAGATCTGGTGGGGCCCAGCCTGCACCGCAGACCCAACGTGCCCAGAGGGCACAGGCCCAGCTCCAGCCTCATCCCTGTGGCTGTCACTGACCAGAACGCTGCGTGCTGCCTCATTTGCAGTGAGTGATATCTCCCTGGAAAAAAGGGCAGGGAAAGTCACAAGAGAAAAGCGTGTTTTTATGGCAAAGGACAAGATGAGACAGATTGTCCCAGGGATGTTCTAGCACATCAGAGTGCTTTTATGCTCTTCAGCTGAACCTGCACAGAATGGCTTTCTTCACGGAAGTTTAAGCCAAGGTCATTACAGTTGTCTTGAAGTCAATGAGGAATAGACTGAAATTAAACTGAAACAAACCACCCTTACACCAAAAAAAAAAAGGAGAGAAGAAATTAATAAAAAAAGCTCCCTGTGATCTGGGTGCAAATGGTGTCAACACAACCTGCATTCACTCCTATGGGCTGCCAAGGGAGATGAGATGTGAGGTGCTTACCTGAACCCCCAGGGACTGGAGTTTCTCTGCACAAAGCTCCATGTCGAAGGAGGCAGCCGAGCAGGTGTTGTCCACGCTGAGCACCATGAGCACCTGGCCATTGCGGGGTTCTGCAAGAGCCCAGAGAGGTCAGCAGCACAGCTCTGGTGCGGGTTTTAATCCCTGCAGCTCAAGAGCCTGTGGCAAAGGGATGGCTGATAACACAGACTGCCACGATGTGCTTTGAATGGATCGCGCTCCCCTAGAGCTTACACAAGCTGAGCTATGCCAAGAGGAGGAGACTGGGGCCAAGAAAGTGGTGTGTTCACATGGGATCCTGTTTCACCAACATGTTTCATCCAGCTTTCCTTCCTCTCCGCAGCTCTGGGGATAGCCCCATGCCTCGGGGCTGCCCCTATGGCACAGTGTGCAGTGCTTCTCCAGGCTTCAGTGCTGGCCCAAGGGCAGCGTGCACTCACCCTTCCCTTCTCTTCTGCTTTCATCCTCCATCCTCAGCATCTCTTCACTGCTCAGGTACAGGAGGTGCCAAGTTAACTGAGGCAACTGCATTACAATAGGGTGTGACTGCATCAAGTCAAGAAGGGAAGAACAGACGCATCTAGAATCTCCAGGATAATAGCGTCCTACTTTTCTTGCTGAGGTTAATCCCCAGATTAAGCAGTGGAGGTGATGAGTATGAAGCAAGAATGAAAACAAATGGCCTCAGCCCTTGGGCTGGGCTCTGCTGTTCTCCATGGCTATGGTCAAATTGCTTGGCTTAGTCTACAGAGTACCAAGCTCAGATACCCAAAATCTGCAGAGGGGCTCAGCTTGTGACCTCTGCTGGGGCAACAAGAGCTGCTTCAGCCCTCTGGTCCAACCTTGTTCGCTTACCTTTCACCCACTGCAGGGATCCTTCCTTTAAATCACTCTTACAATAGAGGATGGAGGAAAGCGAGCTGTTTTTCTCCATCCCACCAGCTTGGCTTTTGTAGGCCATGCTGAAGGCACCGCTCCTTAAGAACTCTGTGCCGTAGTGTCAGCGATTTGGCGCTCCCTGGATCTCCCTTATCTCACAGTGCCCAGGCAGCAGGCAGCTCGCTCTCCTCGCTGGGGACCAGGCTGTGAAATCCTCACTCAGACTCCCACTGGCGACTTCCTTGAGATTCTGCCTTCCATGAGCAAGGCAGCATTTTCTAGCCCTGAAAAGAGGAAGAAAAAAAACATTCAGAGACAGCAAGTAAAGGGTGAGAGCAGAGAGCTCTGTGATGTTACCACCAGGCAGGTGCTAACAGTGCAATATGCACAGGCTCTCCTTTTGCTTGATTTTTTTTTTTTTTTTGCCAGAAGATGAGCAAGTTATCCCTAGATATCTCTTACATTATTCCAATGTCCTTAAATATTCATATTTTGTAAAGAATTGGTCAGGGAACAGAAAGGACTCCTGTTTGTGACAGCAGAGGAATTCCCCATGGCAGGAAGGAAATGGTGCAGATAAGGAAGAGCTACGCACCCACCCGAGCAGAGGTGAGCAGCAGCAGGGCAGGAAGCAACATGGGGAGCTCTGCTCATCTTCACCCCCGCAGCAGCTGCCATTCCCATGGGTTTGCCAGGGAATGCTGCAAGGACTTGTGGGTGGTTTATTCAAACCAAGCGCATGGAAGACTTTGAAGTTCACTTATCTTACATTCGCGTGACTCTGCTGCCAAAGCTATCATTTAATTTTAACCTCAACTCCCCCTTGTGTTTGCACCAGGAGATTGGTTTGGGGATCTCTCGTCGATCTCACAGAATGGTTGAGGTTGGAAGGGACCCCCCTGGGATCATCCAGTCCAACCCCTTTGCTTTGTCCAGAGTCACCTAGAGCACGCTGCCCAGGATCACATCTCAGCAGCTCTCCTTCCAGAAGGACTGCTGCTTTTTATTTTTTAACTAATGGTTGTTGCTGCAATCACCCCTTTGCACAAAGCCAGGATAGCCACCAGTTCAAGGACTGTCAGACAGGAAATTGAGGCAAGGGAAGCAACACAAAAGGTTCACATGGTTGCAAAGAAAAAAAGAAAACTGCAAAGGCTGGAAACTCAGTGCTTGAAGGAGCCAAACACGGTGCACTCTGCACAAGAGGTGCGTGCTGTGCATGGGGATGGCCACAGCACTTGCTCTGAATGCTGGAGATAAAAGGGAAACCCAATTACAAGCTGTCACACTGAGTCACAGTTGAAGCAGGGCTCTCTGTCCCAGGCACCTCGGAAGTGCTGAGTCCCGTGGGAGCATCCAGGGCAGCTCCTGAAGCCACCGCCTTCCCCAGCACAGCCGAGCCCAGAGACAACAGCAGCATTGCTTCAAACCATTTGTGCAGCACAGACCTCACATGGCTCCATTGCCTCTTATTGCTCCCGTGCATGGAGCTTGGCCCCTCAAACCTTCCCCGCCTGCGCTCCCCAGGGCTCCGTGTCTTTGTTCACCTCTGATTTTAACTCAAAGCCATTCCCTTTGCCTCCTCCTCCCTACAGACCCCTCCAAGCCCCAGCCAACCCAGCCCCACTGCTGTGTTAACAGAGCCCACCAGAGCCGTACCTCATCCAGCTGTGCTCCCGGGGCACAGACTCGGCTCCTTCCTCCTCCTCACTGCCCCACGCCGCTCACCGCTGGGCCCTGCAGGTTGGAGAGGTCCCGCTGCTGGGACACACAGCGCAGGCGAGCTGCACGCAGCTCCGTGCTCCCTGCTCCCATCACCCCGCGCCACAAGCACCGACTTGCAAAACCTCCCTGGTGCATGTGACTTTTCCCCCAGGCTCATTTCAGAGCTGTGGCTTTTAACCCTCTAAAGTTCCTCAAACCTGCTTCCCCATCGGGGACAGACACCGCTGCAGGAGCTGGGGTTGCCTTTCGGAGGGCAGGGGTCCACAGCTGCACTGAAGTGGGGCTTTGGATGGAGCAGGGGCACGGTCAGGAGGCTCTGCTCTTCCTTCTCCATCAGCCAGGGTTCAGTGAGCACACATCCCGAAGTTGCACCAAATGAGTCGCGGTGAATACCTGAGTCAGAGCCACGCATCAGCGGCGGGGCTGGAGGAATCCGAAGGGGTGAGCAAAGTTGACCACTTGCTCAACTTGCTCCAGGTTGAGCAAATGGTCACAGCAAGGCACAGAGAGGTGGAGGTACCGGGCTGGGAACTGCAGCCCAGCTCTCAACAGGAGGCTGCTCTGATACGGAGGGCAGAGGGAGTTTCCTGTTGGTTACCGCGCTGCAGAGAAAGGAAGCAGGATGGGATTCACAGCCAGACAGATCCTCCCAAAGCACTGGTTTCTAGGCCAAAAGAGATAGGCTTGGGAGACAGCATGAGGGAGAAGGCTGGGGTTCACCTCCCTGGGGCTCACAGCAAAGCTGGAGGGACCCCAGAGGCGGGGAACTGAGTCAATCAAATATCAGAGCAACCGCCAGTGAACAGTTAAAAAAAGAATAACAAACCCCACCATGCTTCATTGCAACATCTGTGCACACTTCCTGGAGAAAACCCCGCTCTGCTTTGTGAGGGCTGAACTTCTGCAATCCTCCTGGCTCCAGACATTGCTGAGCAATGCGTTCATTAAATCACGTGGCTGCACGGGGAGCAGCACCGCCTCCAAACCGCTGACCCACGTGGGAGCTCGTTTCCCTGGGAGCTGGTGGCTCACACATAACATCACCCAGGTACTGAAAAGATCAGATCCATCTTCTCACCGGCGTCGGTAGCTCGAGGCCCAGCTCCCATCTCCACCCATGCCAGGCACTGCGTTCTTTGCAAGCACTCCTCACCAGATCTGGCTTTGCTTCCTCCTTCTTGCCCACGCATGGTGGAATTGGGCGACCCAAGTGCTAGGAAAGAACACCGTCAGCTCCCTGCAAAGCGCCCGGGGCAGAGCTCTGTGGGGGCAACAAGCTTGGGAGCAGCTGCCCTAATTACACACAGCACGCACCCCTGGCTTAGCAAGGAGTGCCTCTATGTACGCACTGTGCTTGGCATCGCCTTGTCTTACCAACACAGCAAACCCCGCCAAGGTGGGAGGGTGCAAAAAAAATGACCCAAATGCAGGTGTTCACTGAGGTCTGCAGCCACCCACCTCCCTGAGCTCGCTCATCTCATTACAGAACAGCCAGTACCACATTCAGTGAGTAACTTATTTCAATCAACAGCGTGTATATTGTATACTCGGGCTTGCCAACAAGTTAGGCATTGCACAGATGTCTTTGTATCAGTGCTTCTGAAGTGCTAAGACATGCCTGCAGCATTCCTGTTCCTCCTATTAATGGTCCCACCAGAGCAGCCAGAAAATAGAAATCCAGCCCTCTGAAACCAACACCAAGTACTGCAGTTGCAAAGCAAACACAAAGTCAATCAGTAAACTGGGAAGGTGTTTGGAAAGCTAAGAAAAGGAACAAGAAATCAGGAACTCCCTGCCTGTAAAGCAGACACAGGGCGCTGGCAGGGTCCTAGCCTTCCTGCTGCAGCACGCAGCACAGCTGATGCCCTCTGGAACTGCCCCATCTGCAAAGCGAGGAGCAAAGAACCCATGCCCTGCAAGTAGAGCTCTTCCAAAGAAGACCACAACAAATCTCTCTTGCCTGCATCCACCACAAGACGCTTGGATTGCTGTGCTGTAGCGTGGCGACTTCATTTCAAAACTAAAGCACTGGCCAGCTCCGTGTCTGGGGGTTTACCCAAATTCTCCTCGTTTCCTCAGAGCTGTGCAGAGGTTTTTAGCTGTTTTGTGCACTTCATTTCACTTTTAGTTCAGTTTTGCACTTCTCTTTTGGGGAGTTTCACGCTATCCGTTTTAGATCATTTAGCCCATTCCTCAAGATCATTTTAAATTGTAATTCAACTCTTTGTACCGCTTGTATCTCTTCCCAGCTTGGTGTCCTGGAAATACATTATAACTCTACTCCCTATTCCATCACACTGCATTAATGAATATATTACAGAGAACGTGATTCCAGGGATGCTCTGCTCTGTTTGCAACAGCAGCTGCAGTCTCTGCCATGCAAGTTGCAGCTGTGAGCAGCCAACACAGCAGATCTCATTCTATTCAATGAAACTGCATTTTCAGCAGGTAACTGCTCCATCAGCTTGTTGGTTTTTTCTTCCCCCCAATGAGCCTTAATTAGGTGAATAAAACTGCTGAAAGCCTCGTCTTGCCTTCCCCCTCTCCCTGCACGCAGCCTTCTTTTGCAGACTGCTTTCTGTCAAGCAGCTCAGCAAAGCTGACAGATCCACCAGTCATGAAATGCAAACTCTTTATTTCACAATATTCCTAAAATACATGTTTCAAACGAGAAAAATGACACTTGCATAAAGCAGGGCTCTTTTCGCTTTTTTTCCTAGGCAGACGTAAAGTACTATGCTTCTTTTTAATATGGTAATGCAAAAACCTTCTTCCTTGTGCTTCGAATTTAAGAAGAAAAAAAGGATGCTTGCTGTGTGCCTTGGATAATGATTTGGCTATTGATTCAGCAGATGCTTTATTAGATTACTTTGCAACAGCCAAATGTAATTTAATACCTATTTATTTTCTATCCCTATGCCTGACTTGAGATACAATCTTTTCTGCAAGAAATTAGTGCCATCTCCTTTCAGCCTCAAAGAAAGATGAGACTCACCTTCTTTCTTGGAATATTTTGGCGAACTGCTTCCCCCCCCCCCCAACAAGACATTGATCTTGAGGGTTATCAATAATCTTTTCTATTGAGACTTTGAAGCCAAAGCCCCAGCTGCCATCAGCTGGTTCAAGGCTTTTCTGTCTTACCCTGCACCAGTGCAAGAACCCCTGGTGGTGTTGGGCAACAACTGAAGATCACATTCCACTTGCCCACAGGGGCCACTGCCCAGTCCTTTCCAGTTTGCCTGCACCAGACAGGAGGATCTTTATCTGGAGCACTTCTGCAACAGGCAGCAGAGAGAAGGAGATGCTGACCTTCAGGCTGAGCACCGCAAGCTGAGCGGGGAGCAAGCGCCGTCAGCACAAGCAAGCCTTGAAAATTGAACTCTGGCTTCAAGCAGCACAAATGTGTGTCCTAATTGCACCTTGTACTGCATGTTAAGCCATCCAGATGACGCTGGTATTTCGGTGTTAATAAGCCATTTGTCCATCTGCTGCTTTCCCCATGGTACAGATGACAGATCTTCTCAGTGGTATTTTAGAAATGAAAAACATCAGCTATCAAAATATGCATCGTGTCTGAAAAGAAATCCCACAAAAATCAAGTTCAGACTGCTGCTGATGAACCTGAACGTGACCGGTACCAAACGGTGCTGTGTTCATCTCCTAACGTGCCCATTTCAGCCCAGGAAAATGCTGATTTGCAATCTGAACCGCAAGAAAACAGCCACAGTCACTCACTTGACATTGCATGAACAGAACAGGACGCAAGTGCTGAACACTCTTTTACCTCCATACGGCACCAGGACTGAGTGGGATGGCAATGTGTCTGCATTTCCAGGGGTTAGAACTCAAAGGAAAAGAATCAGACAGTTTTATATATGCTTAAAGCAGCTTCTGGGCCCTTTCTGAGGTACAAGGGCAAGCTACATCTCTTTACATCTAGGGTCACCTACATTTAGGGTCACGTCTGGCAGGGACAATGCAGGCAGAGCAGCAGTGGGGCTTTGGAGACAGGTTTGTTCTCGCAACAAGGGTAGGTTTTACACTTATTAATGAAACTTGTTTCAGAACAGGTGGAAGACTAAAAAAATCAGACCACAGAGGAAAGGAACTGAGTCACCATACCTGTGCCAGAGTAAAATTGTTCTCTGCAGAGCATTTTCAGCACAGTCTGGCTTAGGCACATAAGGCCTCCTTTCCCAGAACACCTCATTGCAAGATTAAAGAACTTCAATTTAAAGCAACTTATCTAGACCACAAACAAAGCCAGATTTCCCGGTGTGCAGTAATTGGAAACGCTTGTTTTGGTGTGAATTTATACAGCCAGGTCATTCCCAACAGTTAAATTTCAGGAAAACCGTTACAGAAAATTGATATTCTTGCAAGCATCAAAACTTCTGCATGTTTTAAAGGGAAGGTTTTCACCTCCTGCTTTGCCAGAGAGGGAACAATCTGGGGAGAATTTTACACGCTCTTTCCTTACGGCTCTTCCTTACTCTAGAGAGCAAGAACAGAGAGTGTACATTTAACAAAGGGAAACTTATGAACTATGAGAAAGTGGAGGCACGTGATGTGCCTGTTCCAGACAAAGTAAGTCTCCTTTTACTGATAAACAAACTGGATGGAGTGGCTAATTACAGCCTGGAGCTAGGAGGAGTTTTACAAGTACCAACGTGCTGCAGCCTGACCACCTGTTCTCAACAGGAGGAACTGTTTCATCTCCAAAGGACAGACTAGAATTAGCGTGGCTGCAACCTTTTATGAGGCCATAGCACCTCTCCAGCCATTAGATGAGTCTGATTAAAAAGTGCTTTGATCTTGTTCTCCTTGCACAGACCTGGCATTTTCCCAGCCTGACAGATTCTACTTCACAGGAGCTTTTGTTTCAGTTTTACAACCCATTTAATAGCCTCAATTCCTAACAAGATCCTTTAAGAACTACAGTATGCTAACATAAAATATTACTACTGGAGACACCACAGCATTCTCTTTCATAGCACTGCACAACTGCAGGCACATACCTGTTCTTTTATTAAGGCTTCCATCCATTTTGCTTTCCTCCCTCCCATTTGCAATCTTACCCTGCGGGTCTGAGAGGCTTTTCAATGCTGTGCTGAAGGTCTGCAGAAATACAGGATGTTTTGACTGAGGAACAGCATCAAGGTTTCCTCCTCAGCCTGTTAACTGCATGAATCGCAGGTCTGATCCACGTCATGCTGATCGAGGTCTCTTCTTTTGCAAAAAGTCTTAAACTGAACTTAAAAAAAGCAAAGCTATATTTTAATATTCCGCTGGGGTGGAATAAACTGCTGGAACACGAAAGCTCATGATGTATTTGTGTGCGTTCTTGATTAAAGAGCTAGAAAGTGAGGCATGGATGGCCCTAACACTTATTTCACACTGTTCCTGGGAATAGCAGGATGCTACATGACCTTGGTATAAACAAGCAGCCACCAGGGAAGGATAATTACTGCACAGTGCCTGGCTATCAAACTATACTATTGAACTGGCAACATTTTATTTCTCCTAATAGTCCAAAGAACATTTGTTCCTGAAGGCTTTCGGAACAACCTGGCAGGTAAAGCATCAGACTGGAGCCAAGAGGAGGAGATCTGTAATGGATTTTAAACTTACCTGCTGTGACCTTCAGACATTTGTTTTATTTCTTGCTCTCTTATTAATACCTGATATTCATTCTTCAGAGTCCAGACTCTTCATGCAACAGTGAGTCCTGCTGGTGCTCTCAGAACAATTTTGTTGTTACAAGAAGACTGATTAAAGAGACTTTGGAGTTAAATAGAGGTTTTTACTTTCAAGTGTCATAGTGCCAGACTTGTAACCCAAGCTAACAGCAGAATATACAGACAATATTCAGTACAGAGAAACTCAAGCACCTGAAAATTATCAGCCAGTACTGTACAGCCAGAGAATTCTTTTGGAATTTAACCTTGCACAAATGCTAACAACACACCAAAAAATGCGTTTCAGCGAACAAGAATACAGAGGTCCAGATTACTGACTCAGGTCAGCATCTCCTTCCCCTTTTTGTTTCTCAGAGGACAGTCTCTCTTTGAACACTATCCAGCAAACAGGGAGCATTAATGTGCCAACACGAATATACACTTAATAACTTAGCACGGATTTGAGACATGACCATTTATGTCTGGATAAGCTCTCAATCTACGTCAAGAAAGAAACTAACAGAAGTCAACAAAATACTAATGGCCTACAACTCACTGAAATAATTAACACCTTTACAAGAGGAACAGTTAAGGTATGGCTACGAGCTGTACATTCCACCTGCAGCTCAAACGTTACTGCCAGCATTCCTCATATGCTTATTCCCTCTTCCAGCACTACCCATTGATGCGGTAATTCACATGGATTTCAGGTTTGATGTCACACACCAGAGACAACAGCTGGGAGAGCACCACCTCACGGTTCCTCTGGAAGTTCTGCTGGATTACGCTCATCTTCTCCTGGGTCTCTTTCTCGACTTCAGTAGTACAGCTGCCATGAGATCCAAGTGCCTACAAACAGCAAAGGGAAGAGAAAGCTCTCAGGCAAGCTGTTTGCCAAAGAAAACGCTGACTGGTTCTGTGCTTTGGTGTTCTGTACGGCCTCGGTGCATCTCAACTATCTTTGTTGAGGGAAGAACTGCGCTGGAAGAAATAGGAGTACACCTGGATTGTCCTCTCAGACTTCCCAGGAAACTTGTCCTAGTTTATCACCAGCAGCCTGCATCTGTTATCTTCCCTTAATCAATAATTACCATGCTTGGAGCATGAGCTTCCGAGGAATGCCTGAAGTGAATGTCCTGCTGTACTGGTGACTGAAACTGGGAACCCCTGTGCACTACTATTGCAGATAGCATAGATAAAGTAGTACTTGTGTTTTAGTTTGACCTCAGCCTTCAGATCACTGGTTGTTCCCATACTTTGAGAATCTTTCAAAAAATCTGACTCCTAGATATGACTGTGGTCCAGGTAATGTGCATACCAAGGAGTCCCTTATAGCTTACAATGTCTTCCTTGATCAGTAAGCAAGGGCAGAGAGAAAGCCTGTTATAAGTGGGGAAAACACAGGCATGGAACAGCTGAGACAAGCAATACCCTGGGACTGAATTCAAAAACTTCCTTATTTAGAGAAAAATAAGTAAAATAGAACCAGCTGCCAAGCAGTGAAGACCACTTTTCAGCCTGGAATGGCTCGGTACCACACACCTAGTGAACCAAGCTAACAAAGGATTTTAAAAATACTAATCTACACTGACTGGCATGAAAGCAATTATGCAAGAGAACAGAGGACATGGTGTGCTAACCAGAAGAGGGACAGAGAGCACAGTTGCCAGATCAATTTCTGAAGATTTCAGAAGTGGCAGGGATACACAGCAAGTGGAAACACTCCACCTGCACTAGAGCCCTCACCTGGAAAGGGGCCCTCGGTTCTGCACTTTTGAGGAACAACTCTTCTTACTCAAAATAAAAGGAAAATAGGACACAGCAAGCAAGACTGCTGAGTGGAACACAAGCCTTACAACTTCTTCAGGAAGAGCTGTGTCTCCAAAGTAAGTTTCTACCAAGTTAGCATCGAAGGAACCAGCCTGTCAGGGAAGGAATTTGGAGTTTTCTGACACTGCTGCACAGAGCAGGTCTGGGGAGGCTGAAACCTATCAGGGCACCAGGGAGTATGGAAGTTTATTAAGTTAATTCATTGCCAGTTGATATTTCCAGCTCTTGAGATGAAACATACCACACTGATTTATTTCCACCAAGCTCTCCAACATGTGACTATGTATCAGCAGAAGGGTTAGGGAAGTAGACCTCTGGCAACATGTTCCACTCTGAGGGCAACAATCAGGGCTAAGGAGCAGGACAGTAAGAGCCAGTGATCTAGCAAACTAACCGCTGCTTCCTTGGCTTTGAATTCCTTCTCCCTCTGTAGGCGGTACTGTTCAATCTCTGCCTGGGCTTCTTCTTTTGCCTGCTTCAGCCTCCGATTCTTTCCTGTTTCCAAAGAACACACCATATGACATAAAGGAAAGAAAGCACCGACAGCCTGTTTCCCCACACTGCTCCAGCTGCCGGATGCACAGCTATTACTGCAGCCACTGTCAACCTCACTGAGCAATGAGCTACCACCAGCCAGAACTCCAGATGTTCTCTCATCCAGCAGATACAAGACAACCTGCAGATCTGGCTTTGCTCATGGGAGCATGCAGCATCTCAGGATGATCCCAAACAGCACAGCAGGAAGAACGGGCAATTTCAATTTTGTCTCAGTCCAGCTGCGCAATGGAGAGAAGCAATGGGCTATGAACTTCCCTTGTGAAGTTGCCACCACACCCTCCTCTTCAGAGTTATCGGCAGGGTCAGCCCCAACAATCAGCTCCACACAACGCTGCCAGCAGCTAAAAGCACAAGGCAGAATGCTTCCATGCATCCCATATTAGAATCACAGCACGGCTGGGTTGGAAGGAACCATAAACCACCCAGCCCCACCCCTGCCGTGGTTGTGCCCCCCAGCTCAGGCTGCCCAGGGCCCATCCACGACAAAACGAGAAAGCATGCTTGAATTGGGAAAGCCCAGTAAAGGCTACAAAGGATCTCTACAGCCAGACGCTCCCTCCCTTAGCTAACAGAACCACAGGGGATGGAAGGGACCTCTGGAGACCACCTCGCCCCCGGGTGCAGTCAGGGCGCACTCAGGCCTACAGCTGCCGGGCCCGGCTCCGCGCACGCTGAGGCCTAGCCCAACGCGCAGCCCTCGGGAGCCACCGCGGGAGGCCTGAGGCGACCCGAGCCGAGCTTCCCCCGCACCGGAGCCCCACAGGCCGCTGCCCCACTCCCGCGGGGCCGTACTCACGCTTGCGGGCCTCGGCCACCTTCTCGGCAGCGCGCTTCTCGGCCTGCAGCAGCTGCTGGATGCCCTGCGACTGGCTCGCCATGGCGACCCTCCGCTCCCAGCCGGCGTCTGACGTCACCACGTTACCGCGTCACGTGCCCAATGCGCTAGGCCACGCCCCCACGCGCAAACCACGCCCTTCCCTACAAACCACGCCCCCTCCCTGCAAACCACGCCCCTCCCTGCAAACCACGCCCCTCCGCCGCCGGGGGTGGTTGGTTGCTTTTTTGCCCCATTCATTCCGTAGGAGAGCCGGAAAAGGCGAGGCACCGGAGGGATTCGTTTATTTATTTTCCACGGCGTGGCTTTTAACCCTTGTGGCAACTCAGAAAGCACGTTGCAGTGCTTAATATGAGTATGGTTAATATATTAATATAATGCTTAAGGAAGAAATCCTTTCCTCAGGGGGCGGTGAGGCCCCGGCACTGCTGCCCAGAGCTGTGGGTGCCCATCCCTGGAGGTGCCCAAGGCCGTGGATGGGCCCTGGGCAGCCTGAGCTGGGTGGCACAACCACGGCAGGGGTGGGGCTGGGTGGTTTATGGTTCCTTCCAACCCAGCCGTGCTGTGATTCTAATATGGGATGCTCTTTGCAACCCCGGTGCATCCCATTAACCCTCTGGGAAGCTCTGGTTCCCTCTGGGCTGAAGCATTTTCCGATCAAGGAAACAGTTCCTCCCCACTGAGCATGGCGACCCGTGGCCACCCCTAACACCTCGGGGACACCTGGCAGCCCCAGCCCCCTGTGAATGCGCCGGCTTCACCCCAGCCCAGCCGTCAGCCATCACATCCCAGTGGCAATTTAAAGCCCTGAATGCGATTCCTTGACACTTTTTGGAGCATAAATCACCATTATTGCCGGGGTGGAAGTGGCAGCGCCGAGGCGGTGACTCACATCCCCGCAGGGAGGGATTGGCGGTGGCTGATCCACCGCTCCTGTTCCCCGTGATGGAAGGGACGTGAGACAATGAATCAAATGTGTATTTATAGAGTGGGATGAGTGCGTGACAGGGTGACCTTCAGCAGGGCCTGGAGATTAACAAAGTGGGGCTGTCAGCCCGGCCTAACGCTCAGTTCAGTGGGAGATAAAGATGGAAAGAGCTCTGACCATCAATCTGAGTTTACTTCAAGCCTGGGGATGGGCAACGTGTGGCCGCAGAGCAGGACCAGGGCTGTGCAAGGCAGACTGCCCCACAGCAGAATGCTTGGAAGCCCCGCAGCCCACTGTTTGCAGAAATGAAGCTGCCAGGATGTCGTTTTCCTCCTGGCTGATTGGGATTTGCAGACTCGCTGCTCCCAAGATAACCTCACACTTTTCTGCCGCCCGAAAACTATCCTGGCTGTAACCGCACCAAGTTTTCAGGGAGAAATCCCTCCAGCAGTACAGCTCGGGATGGGCAGAAACCACGTGATGAGTTTTGGACAGTTTGGCTTTGATGCTTAACAGATGAGGCGGCAGTAGTTTGTACTTCAAACGCTTCCTCTGGGTGCGCTGCTTTTTGGTGGGAGATTGCTCCAAACCAAATTGAAGCCTGACGGTGCGGGTCACATGCAGCGCTTGCGAATGTCAGGGTGCTCTGATCCACTTTCCACTTCACGCTGCGAACAGCAATTTCTGACTGCTAAGAATGGACTCCCAGTTCTCAGTCCTGCATTGGCATTCAGAAAAGAAACACTTCTATGACTCCAGCTACTGGCAATGGCTTTATAATTAAGCAGCACCACGAGTACTCCTGAACTTGTCTTTTATTCCCTCAAGATTAATTGTAACGAGCTTGTCACTCGCTGTTACAGCATAAGAGCTGCCGCTGCAGCTGGCACCAGCATCCTGCTATCTGCCTGGTGCTGCTTTCTGAGCACCACAATCTCAGCTCATCCTGGATTGCACGTACCACACACTCAGTGGAAGTCTGGTGAAGCAGCAGGGAGCACGGGGAAAGTGCAACATTTCAGAAATGTGCCCGGTTGGTGGGGATGGCTGGGAAGCAGGGAGCGCTGCTCTGCATGGCGTGAACCGGGCAAAAGCGTTTCATCGCTCTTTGGTACCTCCACCACTTCTCGCTTAATCCTTTTTTTTTCCCCCTAAAGATTTGTTTTCCTGCCGGCCTTGGAGGCTGATTTTCATCTCGGAGTGCCGTCTGCTGCTTTTCTGCTTTGTTCTGTGCTAGATTATATCTCCAGGCGTGTGCTAAAGTGGGTTCTGAATCAATAACTCAGGAGATGCTTCTGGAATTGGGAAGGAAGAAAAGGCTGATCTCCCTCATCTTTGCTTTTCTTTTTGTTTCTAAACATAAAAAAACACGCACAGCATCTTCTGATCCTCCAGCTGTGAAGGATTCCAAGACATTTCATGAGAAATGAGATTTTAAACAGTGTGTTTGGCTTCTTTCCAGATCAGGTAATTACATCCCTCCTCTCTAAACTCCCCTGCACTTTCAGCTGGATGCTCTATTAGTCTCCGTTCCCCAACTTTTTTGTTTTGCTCTGCAATTGTCTGTTCTTCTAAAATGGTTCCATCTTAGTCACCAGGGAACTGAACGGGTTTCTCTCTTCTGAGCTTTAATTCATTAACACAAACCACTGAGGCACTGAGACGTCGCAACTGTGCGTCGATGATAAATGATTGTTGTCGAGAGTTTAAAAACTACCCATGAATAATTAACTGCAATTCATAGTTTGAGGGCAATATTTCAAGTTCATGAGCTGAGTACTACAAATCCAAGCATGATAGAGTGGTGGAATTTACAGAGAAAAATCGACCACAGTGTACAAATCAGTGCCACCCACCTGTACCTGACTTAGACCAAAAGCTTGGCTCCAGCATCCCGGAGTAAGAACAAATATTTCATTTTGGTTTGTATTTTCTTTGTGATTGAGCAATCCAAAGCCTACAATGGCATGGCTGTGGTGATAGAATCCTAGAATCATTAAGGTTGGAGAAGACTGCTAAGGTGATTCAGTCCGACCATCAGCCCATCCCACCATGCCCGCCCACCGTGCCCCTGCCGAACCACGCCATGAGAACAGACTCAGAGCATAAGAGTATAAGAGCAGAGGGAGCTGGGCACTCTGATTATGTATTCTTTTGTTGTGATGGAATGTCAGCAGAACGTATTAATTTCCTTCTGTGCGAGAAATCTCAATTCTTATTTCCTTGACATCTCCCAGTGTCCATCCTACATCAGGGCCTGAGCGTCCTCTGCAAGGGATGTGACTGGGGAGCTCAATGCCTGGGAAGCAGCCCAGGCTCCCGCTGCTGCACCTGGTGCTTGCAAAGCCCTCGGTGTCCTGGCACTGGGAACACCCGTGTCCCCTTGTCACAGCAGCCACGGCCACACTGAATGCCTGGACCAGGAGCTGAGACACATTGCTGTCATTGCAAAGCAGTGTTATACACTGACAATGCACAGTGCCAAAGCTTTGACTGCTGAAGGCAACTATCGCTTCTTATCAGCTCCTGCAAGAACACAGGTGTTATCTGCTGGGAGGAACCCCCCTGCTCCGTGTTTTCCCTTCTCTAAAACCTCTCCCTCATCTTTGCAGTCTGACTTTCTCTGCCCCTAACCACTGAGTAATGCCACTGTGGAGTCACTGCTTTCAGGCGCTGTGTTCCAGTGATGGATGAAATAAACTCAGTGTGTGTGTATTGCTCGGTGCTTTGAGAGGCGTTTGAATAAGTGACAGACTGCAGCGTAAGTCTCATTCATTACCGGCGTTTCTCAGAAACATCAAGTGTCTGAGGGCTCTCTTTCATTTGGATGCTCGTTAGAGGCTCTGGAGGGTTGGAAGAAATATGCTGTGACGCCAGCACAAACCCATGCAGCGTGCTGATGCCAGCACTGAGCCGAGAGGTCTGGGTGCTGGGGGATGCTTCTCCAACAAGAGACACCAGGCAGCTTCTGCAGCTGCAGCAAACAGCCTGCTGCTCTCACTTGGCAAAGCCCTACACCTCTTATTGCCTCCCAGCTCCCAGTAACTGCAGAATCAAATCCCCTCAGCTTACCTGAGTTACCCCCCTTGCTCTGTCATTGCTCTTCCCTCCCCGGACCCAAACCCAGCTCCGCTCCACTCACTTCAATTGCCGTTTGCCAGACGCTCTTAACTGCAAGGCAAAAATAAAAGTCCATCCATTTTCTCCCCACCTCATCCATCAGTTTCTCCCAGCAACAAGCTTGCTGCTGCCAGGAGGGCTCTCCAGCAGCTGGCCACCATGGAGCGAGCCCAGGGCCATTTGGTTTGCTGCAATCATCTGCTTAATTGGGTAATAGGCAGGGCACAAGGGCTGAGCTGCACGCCATGTAATGAAACTGGAGTTCAGGAGGTTTCAGGACATTAACAGTGTGATTAACCTGCAACAACCACGGTAACGACTTGATTATCCAGAACAATAAATCATCTCGCATAGATGGCCTGGGGTTTGCCTTGCTTGGGTGTCGGGTTTTTTTTTTGCATCTTGGAAAGCCATGAGTCTGTCTGCAAGATTATAACAACTTCACAGAGTAATACCCAGATAAAGACCCAAAGCACTTCATAAAACACTATTTTAGGAATGCAGACAATGGAGAAGGGGAAGCCTGTTGGCTTTTAGGCCTTTAAGATGAGGACACAAGCCATGCAACAGCTTTCATCCTATTTCCTGCCCCGTCTCACCTCAACCTACTGGCCAGTCCTTTTTCAGAGGGCTTTGGGACTGGCATTTCCATATCTGGAGCCATGTGGCTCTGGGCATGAAGGCCATGGGCAGGAGCACCCTCCAGTGCTAAGCGATGCAGAGCCCACAGGGTGAGCTGAGCTGCAGACCCGCTGCATCCCAACAGCCCCATCAGCCCAGCTGGCTCCTGCATTCCTCTCCATACAACCCTCTGAATGCAGACTCTGGGCTGTTGCCAAAGGCCCAATCCAGCTGCCTTTGCACCACAGCGTCTGCTCTTGGCACCTTTTGTCCAGAGAGGTTCGTTAACCACCTGCTGTTGCATGGCAGCACGCATACCGACATCCGAGGAGCTGGTGGTGAACCTGGCTCAGAAGAAGCAGGCGCACACCTCTCAGCTATTTATAACATCAAGGAACATTTTGGATGGCATTTTCCAAATGCCGTTCCCAGGCACAGTAGCCGCGGCAGAGCAATAGGTTTGAGGTTTGCACCCAGAGCCCTCTGCTGCACCCTGTCAATATCTGCATTCAGGACTTACCACCAGGGCTACATCAGCCTCAGGGCAGGGCTGATCCTGCTGCCACGCATCTCCTGGCTGCTCTCTGTAAAGTGCTGTACTGCAACCGCTGTCCGTGCCCTTCCATTGGCTGATGTGCAGCACAACACAGCAGATACAGCCCCAGGCCCTCTGGTGCTTAAGGAGATGTGCAGCTGCTCCTTGAACCGAAGTTAGGTGCTGAGCAGGAGCCTGTATGTGGGCAGATGGGACAGGAAGCACCATAGATCCATTGGAGATGATCTAGTCCAGTTCCGGGTCCAGTTCCCCAGCATTTCCCTGGGACCCTTCCCAGTGCAGCCTCAGCCCGCTGCCAGGAGCCATCCATTATCTCAGTGACGAGACACGAGATCCTGAGAGAGACGTTACAAATCTGTCTTGCAGATAATAACATGATATATGAACACAGGGCATAACTGAGAGCGGTGCTGGGCCGTCAGCACTGTGAGCAGCATGGCTGTGGCTGCAGTGTAGCTCTGTGTTCAACCCCTGCCCCAGCCATGCAGATCAGCACAGCCTATTGATTTCAGTAGGGTTCCACTGCAATCCTAATGCCCACGGCAGAGTAATGCTCCTCTGAGAACTCCTTTGCTCTCACTCGAGATTTGCCAGCGTGTTCCTGCTCTGTCCCCACGTCAGGTTTTCTGTTGCGTGGATCTTTTGCCTCCCTTTTGCAACCAATATGTCTGGGCTTAGAAAGATGATAGTGATGGAGTTCAGCGGCCAGCTCAGATGGCAAAGCTGGAGCACTGCTGTTTGGTTTGTGTCTACCTCTCGTTAAAAGAACAGACCCCAAAGGTGTGCACTCGTGGGATTTTCAGTGGCTTTGAGGTTTCCCTTCTGAGCCAAAAGGATTCAGTTGTATCAGATGCCTCCGCTGATTGCGTCTTGCAAACAAAGCAGAATTTGCAGGCTTTTACTTCTGTGCCTGGTGGCCTTTATAGTCTGGACGTAATTCTGGTGGGATGCCAGTGTTATGACATTGGGGTCTCAGCATGGTGAGCTGTGTGTTAAAGGACGGATGGCCAAGTTATGCACTGCTGCGTTAGTGGGAGCTGATTTATGCAGCAAGGTGGTACAGCCAAGGGGAGGTCAGACATGCATAAAAATAGAAGCTCTTCCCACCTTCACTGCATGCACGAAGCATTAAATAAGGACTGGCCCTCGAAAAGAGGCTTTGGGCGTTGCTGCAGCTTCAGCAGACAAAGCTATTTGTCTACAACTTCTGCATATCAGTTCCCCTAAGTTTCCCGTGGTTTGGTTTTGAACCATGAAAAGAGCAGGTTTGCTGGCACCCAGGGCTGGGAGGAGTGTATCCTTGGGGGCGAGCTGTGCCAGCAGCCCTGCATTGCCAGAGGGTGGATTGCATTGGGGTGGATGCTCAGAATTGCCCTACAGGACACAGTGGCAGAGCCCAGCAGCACCAGCGCCATTCAGCCTCAGCCTCTATGCCTCAGGTCTCAGATTTGCAGGCCCAGCTGGTGGAGCCTGCTGTACTCCTTTGGAGCAGAGCACACGAAGCCCGCCCAGCTCTGGCAGCGCAGCCCTAGCTGGGTACCGCCGTGCCAGGCTCTTCTGTTTGACAGAAAAGACAAGAAAGTGAATTTGCAATAAAAGGGAAAAAAACATGAGAACATCGGCTTCGCAATCTCATCCTGCTGCAGGGCAGGACTCTGCCAGAGCCCAGACTCAGCTCTGTTTCAGCCGGCCCAGCAAGGAGGATGAGATCAAAGTTCCTACCCAGACAGGGCGCCCGTGGCTGCAGGAAACATGTCTGGCTGCCGTTACTGATACTGAAAAATAGCTGTGATGGGCGAAGCATCCCCTTCAGTTCTGGCCCGAGTTTATTGGTGTACGACGCCTAAGCCCCGGGATTGTATTGTTTGTCTGCAGTGCTCCAGGAGATCAGCTTCAGAATTACAGATGTGCACATCCCCGCTACATGCAAACTCAGAACTGTGTTCAGTAATGGGCAATTTAAACCCCGCGTGTCCTTCATTTCACGTGGAGGCTGCGTGCTGGCATGGGAAGGGGACTGCTCCCACCGTGCGTGGTTGCTATGTAATTTCCTTCTATTTTAATGAAGAAGTTTGTTATCAACTCCCAACATTTAATATATACAAAGCGTATCTCTGTATATACACACATCCATCCCCTTCCTCCTCTCCCTTTCGTTTAGAGAGCGTCTCGTTTGGGGCTGACATGCTGAACAAATTGCATCTACCTCACCGAAATACCCCACGTATTTCATTACACAACGCTCCGGCTCCCCTCCTCAAATCCCTTTCCCATGAATGATGGCTGGTATTTAAATAAGCATTTTCTAGAGCCTTCCGTTCACTTTAATTAAAAGCTAATATTTATCGAGCCAGGCAGATGTGCTCTGCCCCAGACGTCGCCCGTTCTGCATTGGCAGCGTGTTCCGCAGCAAGCAGCGTGTAATCACCGCCAACCCGGAGTAAGTACTATTGATTGCTGCCTCTAATAGAGGATATGATTTTAAGGGACTCGCAGGAGCGGCCTATTCAAGCTCATTTTATTTATTGATCGAGGCGACGAAGGCTGTAATCACGCGTGGAAACACGCGGCCATTTGTCACGCACCGGTCACTAGGAAGGCGTACCCAGCAGCACAGCACCGGGGTGAAACAAAGCGAGCGCATCCCCATGGGGTGACTTTCTCATCACCCCACGGCACGGACAGGGCCCCTGTGCTGTCCCATCACCTCCCTTTGCCACCTCCTCCTTCACGCTGCCAATCCCAGCCCCTCGTTGGTGGCTTTGGCCGTTCCTCCTTTCCCCTCTCCTTGTTTCTCCCTCACCTCGCTGCCGATTTCCATCCTCAGGTGCTTCACCGCAGAGCACCTCCGACATTTCGTGCCTTTCTCTTCCCCATTCAATCAAGGAGCTCTCAATCAGTCCCGCGTGCTCCTTGGCGGATCATTAGCCGTGTTGACTTTTACGCTGCATCCCACTTAAATCTGGGCTTCAAGTGTTTTCTCTCTCAAATTTGCTCGGAAGCGGAGCGCGTTATGGATCAAATAGGAGTGCCACTTCAGGAGGGCACGGGGTGCTCAGCCCCTGCTGTGCTGTGGGAGCTGCAGCCTCAGCCCTGAGTGCCCTCGGTGGTGATTAAACACGTTCGTGCCAAACTCGCTGCTGTCAGGAGGTGCTTTGATTGAAATTAACCCAGGGAAGCACGCAGAAAAGGCACATCCTGAGCCCACCAGGCTGTGGGCACCACCAGGATAAAGGAGGATGGGGAAAGGGACGGTGGTGCCGAGCATTTCTGTGTCCCTGGTGACACAGACAGGGGCTCACGAGCTGCAGGGGGAGATGGCCCCGAGATGCATCTGGGCTGAATCCCTGCTGAGGTGGCGGCAAGCAATGCCACCTCCATGGAGCTTGCACCTTCACCGGCTGCTCGCTGCTGTGCTGTGATTTGCTCACGGGGCAGCAGTCCTACAGGCACAGCGCCTTCTCCTGCTGCTGCCCCAGAATGAGAGAAAGCAAGAGGAGCCCAGGTGGTGGAAAGCTGCAGCTCCTGGAGGGCATTGCTTGGCAAGGGAGGGATGAATGTGGTGCCCGAGGAGGGCTGGGGCCCTGCTCTGCCAGCCTCCTGCTGTGCATGGGGCAGAGGAGGGGTTGGGCGCTGCCTCTCTCCCTGCCCAGACCTTGGCAGCTCTCCTCCTCCATCATCCCCGGCAGCTCTGGTGCCAAGTTTTTATGCAAAGCAGGGAAAGCTCGTTAGCTGGTGTCCAAAATCCTTCTCTCTCAATGTTAAAATGCAGCAACGGTGTAACTGAACAGAATGTTCTGGTCGGGTTAACGCTTCGTACAGGTACAAAGTGGCCGTGAGCTGCAGAGCACTGAGGAAGGAACTGACTCCATCTGCACGCTGTGTCAGCCTGAAAACTGGGAGAGGAGCCCAGGCATCCTCACCTGAACACCTCCGAGCAGCACAAAGCAGGCTGGGCAAGGACTCTAGCTTCATATTTTTGCATTTCTTCTATTCTGAAGGTCTCCAAAGGTTACACAGAGGTGGCACCTCTGCAATGGAGCCCTGCGCTGGGAGCAAGGATTTGATTGCTTCTCTTTTGCTTATGCGATGAGAAAATTGTTTTCGGCTGTCTGCTGATGGGCTGCAGTGGAAAGCAGAGCACAGGATATAAAACTGCAGGATTTATCAGATAGACCAGCGCTTAACGTATCCCTGCTTGCTGCATCCCATTACATCTCCTCTCCCTGCTCCCTGTCTCATTCAGGATACCATTAACCCGACAGCGTTACTCCGGGCTCTGCTCACAGCACAGTATTAAGTCAAAGCTGAGCACCAGCTCCTTGAGATGCAGCGAAATTCATCTCAGCTTTCCATTAGCAGGGGGCCACAAACAGGAACAAGGTAACAAGTAACTCGCGGAGGAAAGCTAGAAAATTAAATCTGTTGTACCAAAGAGAGGAAGATTTAGGCCAGAAGAGGATGCATTCACTGCACAGGTCCCTGCTGTCATCCCTGAGCTCCAGCAAGGGCGAGGTGATGGAGGGGGGGGGGGGGGGGAGGGGAGCAGGTGCCATGCAGCTGTCCAGGTGAGCAGCTGTTCCAAACACACCGCAAAGTCTGTTGCCCTAATACAGCTTAGGCTGAATGAAGGCGCTTTTATTCCGGGCTAAATGAGGCGTTTTCATGTCAGCCGGTAAATGATCTCGTGTAATCTAGCTGCTGCCTCCTGCTGAGGCAATGACTGCGCCTGGGGGAGGTGGGAGCATTTCCCAGCAGATGGATGCAGAGAGGCTCCAGCTTGGGGATGCAAGAAGCGGCCACCAGTGGTTCCATTGGGGGAGCCCAGCTCCAGTGTTTGGCTCAGGTGCCATGGGCCACGTACCAGGGGCTGAACCCTCCTCCCTCCCCTCCCCACATGGCAGCGTCTCCTTCTACTTCAAAGTGTCCTACACTGCTCCGTGGATGCAGGTTTGGGAGCAAAAGACCCCAGAGGCCGTGCACGCTGCTTCGCGCTCAGCGTGGTGCTCTGGGAAGACTTTGTTCTCTGGCTTCTCTATAAAAAAATAAAAATAAAAAACCACAGCAGCCTTTGGTACGACAATCCTGGTGGCTTCCCTCTCGGCATCAGAATGCATATGGGATCAGGTGCTGCCGGGTGCGGGCCTATTCTCTCCGTGCAGATGTTGACTCCAGCCAGGTTTCAATTATTCCCTCCTTTCCCTGCTCTGGTGCACATGATGTGAAATCCACGGCTGCTGTAACAGGAGTGATTTGGACGCAGTGCTAACGGGAGGGAGCAGCAGCTCAAGGACCCGCACCTGAACTGCCCTTCTCCTCCGGTTGGCTCACAAGCAAATCTGGCTCCTTGTGCCTGCACAGGTTTTGTGCTGAGTGGTATTCAGGTGGAGTATTTAAGTATTTACATTCAGGCCCTGCCCTGAGCACACAGCTGCTTGCCCAGTGCTGCAGTTCTCCATCCTCATGCACAGGCGATAGGAAACACGTAAGTTCAATTCCAGCCCGAAATACGGATCCACGTTGAGAGTGAGTGAAAGGCGAAGCGACGCACGGGAAGTTTGCACCAGGGAAACTCCTCAGGGGGAAGGGGAGAGGGATCCGAGCCTGGCTGCCGCGTGGGAGCAGTGCTGGCACCGAGGCTGCTGGGCTCCGTGTTACAGACATCCCGCCACGGGGAAGAGAACAAATATTTGAAAATGTAATCAGTCACCGGGGAGCTGTGACAGGATTAAGCGATGACATAACACGCTTGTCTTGTCTCTGCTGCCTGCGCTAATGAGCGTGATTTGAGAGCATTAGAGACGTATCCACGGTCATTACTGCGTGCGAGCCGGGGGATCGCAGCCTTAATTAGTCTCATCCCGTGGCAGCGGGCACTTGCCTGCCCGTGCGCTATGGGGCTGGGCAGGCACTGCGCTGTGCCGCGCCATGGGGCACAGCTCTATGTGGGATGTGGCCATGGGAGTGAATACAGCAGGGGTCGGGATGCAGAGATTGAGGTGAGGAGATGCAGAGGGGTGACATCTCGCAGCGTGGCCTCAGCTGGCACGGCATGCGCTTGGGAGAAGGAAATAGAATGACTGGCGTGATGGATGAGATGCCTGCGCCCTGCCGCATTTAATCGGTGGCAGCGGGTATTTATTGCATTATATACTACCAATCAATAGTGATTAGTACCTCGTTAACCTTTTCCGTGCTTTGGACCGTCTCCTTGCAGTGCCGGAATGGCAGCATCCCTCTGCAGCTGACAGCGATGGCTCTGTGGGCTGTAGGAGATGAGAGCTGCTGCTCCTGGGGAGGACCACGGCCCCGCAGAGCCCTCAGGGAGCAGCAGAGGGAGCAGCTCCCTTCTTCCCCAGCTGCGTTTGCTCCCACCACCCAACGCAGCCCTAAAGCAAATGCTTCCCCAAAATGGAATTGTTTTCGTTTGAATCGCTTTGGCTTTGGGTTTTCGTTAACGGGAAAGCATTCCAATAGCACTGAGACAGAACGTTGCAGGTAAGAGAGTGAAACTATCGCTTTGTTTGGTTCGGGTAACTTTTTACATAGGCAGTATCCAAATGTAATCCTGTGGACACAGCATGTCGTGGCGGTCTGGAGCAGAACTACTCGTCTTTGATCCTCTGCACAATGGAAAACAACAAGGTTCCCAGCCAGCTGACTCTGCTTCGGGCTGGGTTTGCTCACAGCAGCCTCAGCGTGGCACTGAGCAACGTGAGCGTATTGATTTCTAGGCGTGCAGCTGCCGAAGGCTCTAAGAAGCATTGGAGCTCCTGCCCCTCTCTTCCTAAGCCTGGCTCTCAAGCGCCTGTCAGCTGGGATGCATCAAACTGAGCTGCATCTGATTCAGCATGGCAATGCCCATTGGTTGGAGACAGCTCTGTAGTGAGCAGAACACAGCTATGCCCATAACACAGCCCTCGGAAAACTCCCTTGATGGGGACGGAACACACGTCTGTCTCTGCTGTGTGTAGCACCCAGCACAGAGGGAACCTGTGCCCAAATTGTGCTGGGTTCAGCCTTCCTGCAGGACACACGTTGAGGAGCTGCTGCCCCACAGTGCTGGGGGTGGTAAAACCCCACGGGCTGTTTCTGTTGCCCGCTGAATGAAGCACTCAGTCCATTCTTCTCCATGCTGAGGAGAGCACCTGCTCGAGCCAGGCAGACCAGGGCAGGGACAGGGGATTGGGAGCCCATCTGCTAACCAGGGATTTAGCCAAGCTGAGTGCCAGCCATCCCCTAGTGCTCCCTTAAGGAGCAGGGCAGAGCAGCAGTTGCCACTTCCTCGCTGTCCCTCCAAGCTCAGCCCAACTCTGCAGCAAGGAGTTCCCAACCAGAACTAAGTTTCCCCCTCTCCTTGCTACGCTGCGTTTTAATTAGGAGCACAACTGCCCTGGAAACGCGGAGCTCGCTGCTCAGAGTGCTGGAGAGCAATTACAGTGGATTAAAGTGGAAAGGTTAGGCAATGCATTCAGCTGGCGCTTAGCAAACGCTTTGGATTATTTGGACCTTGGAAAAGGAAACAACACCTTTTCAGCTCTTGGTAGCTATGTGGGGCCCTGCTGCACAGCCCCGGGGCTGGATGCAAAGGGATGTGCAGCGTCCAGTGGCTTTAGCTCAGGTCGGGCTGAAGTGCTGCAGCTGCCTCTGTGCAGCCTCTCTGCTGAGCCAGGGGTGAGCATGGACTCATCCAGCCTTTCTCACCCCCAGATGCTCCAAAGCATGGCTTGCCTGAGTGCCTGCAGCACGAGCACTCTGCGAGCCACGCTGCTGGTGGCTGGGAGCCCTGCTCACTGGGTGTCCTCGTGCTGGGAGCTCTGGGAGGTTTAACCTGGAGCCTAAGGGCTGTGCCCAAGGGCTGGATGAGCCTTTTCCTCCCTGCTCCAAGTCTGTGTGCTGCCCTCGGCTGCGTGGCTTAAGTGCTTAAAGCAATGGGAAGGATAAAGCCCCTGGAAATTAATCTGCCTTGCTTCAGGGTTCTACGGGAAGATCTCAATCCCTTTCTTCTCCAAGGAAGAGGAGTATTACACTCAGCCCCGCTCCGGAGTGCTGCCCTGGGGGCTGTCCAATGCAACGAGCAGTGGAATGGGCAAACAGCCCCCAGCAGAACCCTCACAGCTGCAAGAAAATGGAATTGTTCCCAAGTGCAGCTCCTCGTGTTGACTTTGCATGTGTCTCCATTGGGTAGCGTCGGGTTCAAGTTGTCTCCACCTTGGGAAAGTGGCTTTGTGATAGATCCCGGAGTAACAGAAGGTCAGAGGGCAAATCCCAGCACTGGAGAGCTTTGGGTCACTGCATACCAGCAGTGGCTGCGGTTCTGCAGTGCCAGGGGAGGCCTGGGCTGATGCACTTGGTGTCCTGCAGGACAAAGCAAGGTTGGAGACGCTCAGGTCCGCTGCTTGTGGGCATCACAGCGCTTTACACGAGCCAGTCCTCAGGGGGTTTGCTAAGCATTAACATCACAATTCAAAGACCTTGTTTGCCCTTCTCCTCTTGTTTGGCTGACGTGGGCGTGCTTTTGTTTTTACTCTCTTTCCTGTCATACATTGTCCCTTTTTTTTTTTTTTTTCCCCAGCAATGTTGACTGTTCCATCTGCTTATTTATCACCCACAGTTAGAACCTGAATTTCAATCACCAATCTGCTCTGTTGGGTTCTCTTTCAAGCAAGGCATTGAAAGCTCCAGAAAGCCTTAACACAGAAAACTGCTTGTAATGCGGCTGTTAGAGCTCCTCGATCATAATCCACGAGCAAAATGAATACTTCTGCTATCAAGATGCATCTGATAAATTAGGTTTAGTCCTCCTTGACTGCAGCGGGTAGAAGGCACTTCAGCAAAGATAGAATGATTTTGAATGACTGAGATAGAAGACGCTCTCTGCTCCGGAGACATAAAAGACACCGAGAACTCATGTAGTGGGAAATAATTTGTCTAGAAAGTGGGAAAAGCAGCGAGGTTGGGTTGGATGCAAAGCTTGCCATCGTGGGTTGCTTAATGCCAGCTACAGAGCGAGCCCGTCCCCATTCCTCAGAGCCCTTGCCCAAATCCCACTGATATGTGATTAAAATGAAGCTGCTGCCAAAGTTCTCTCCACTGAATCACGGCTGAAGGGATGGATTCCAGCGCTACCCACAGCTGGGTGACATCCTCCTGCCCAGAGCAATGGAAAAACCTCCAGGCGGGTCAGGTAACGGGGTCAGCGGGCTGAGCTCAGCCTGTAACTGATCCCCACGGTGCAGGGAGGGGTGGAGGTGCTGGGGGAGACAGCTCGTGCCGCCCCACGGGCGAGGAGCGGCTCCATCCCATTCACCCCACAGCAAGGGCGGCCCATCCATACAACGAGCTGCACGCAGGTCTCAGCCTAACGCCAGCTCCCTCGCGGGCTGGGGGGGCGGTAATTAGGGCCGCGCTAATTGCCGGGGGGCGGGGCTTGAGGGGGGGGGGCGCGGCCCCGCTCTGTATAACCGTCTCCCAGCAACGACGGACGCGTCACTTCCTGGGGGAGCGGGCGGGCAGGTGCGGTGCGGTGCGGTGCGGTGCGGTGCGGTGCGGTGCGGTGCGGTGCGGTGCGGTGCGTGGAGATGAGCGCGGAGCCGGACGGCGTCTCGTTGCGCTCCTCCTCGTCCTCGTCGGGCTCGCTGGGCTCGGCGGCGGGGCCGGCGCTGCGGCCGCTGTCGGCCAACGTGCGGCGGCTGCACCAGGCGCTGACGGCGCTGCTGAGCGAAGCGGAGCGGGAGCGCTTCATCCTCTGCCTCAACGCCTACCACGGCCGCCGCAACGTCTGCGATCTGGTGCGCTCCCTCCGCGCTCTCCTCGACGGGCCCCGACGGCGGCAGCTGCTGCCTCTGCTGCGCCTGGTGCTGCCGCGCTCCGACCAGCTGCTCTTCGACCAATACACGGCCGAGGGGCCCTACCTGCCGCCCCCCGGCCGCCCCCCGCCCCCTCCGGGCGAACTGCGCCAGGTGACGCTGCGCCGGAGCAAAGCCCACGAGGGTCTGGGCTTCAGCATCCGCGGCGGGGCCGAGCACGGCGTCGGGATCTACGTGTCGCTGGTGGAACCCGGCTCGTTGGCTGAACGGGAGGGGCTGCGCGTCGGGGACCAGATCCTGGGGGTGAACGGCAAGCCGCTGGACAGAGTGACCCACGCCGAGGCAGTCAAGGTAACGCGGGGTTCGTGCTCGACGGGGTGCGCGCGTCCCGGAGCTGTCCTTCCCCCCCCCGGCCCCGTGTGGCCGCGCGGTGACGGCTCGGGGCTCGGGCTCGTCCCGAGGTCGGGGCGCGGTGCGGAGCTGCTCCCGGCGGTGGCATCGCACCGCATCGCGCGACCCTCGGGGCTGAGCGCCGCTGCCGTCTTCTCCCGACGTCTCTGTGCGATGTGGCAGCGCCCATTGTGTCGCTTTCTTCAGTCCGGGAAGCGTTTGGAAGTTGGAAATTTGCAGGAGCTGCGCTTAGAGCATGCACTCAGCTGCTGAACCGTGCTGCCTGCGCCCAAAGGAGGAGAAACCGAGCTAGAGAGTGCCCAAACCAGACCAGCGAGAAGGGGGAGAAGCTCTGATGTGAAGGTGTAGGGCTGCTGGCAGCTGTGTATTTGGACCTGGTGCTCGGTATCTTGAGGTTGAGTCCGTGTGTGAATGACCCGAAGCCGTTCCCTAAGGGCATAGCCACAATCGTGTGGCTGCTGGGCTCCACAAACCTACGGAGCTGGGGAATCAGCCTTCAGGGCTGCAGCTTGCAGGCGGTGCATGGAGGGCTGGGGTGTGGGGCGATGAGACCATTCTGCAGCTGTTTGTGCTTTAATTCTTCCATGAGAAGCTGAAGCTGCTCTGTCCGCAGCCTGCTCCGGGCGGTGTGTTTCTCCAGCAGCGCGCTGAAGTTGTGTGGCTGTGAGCTCCCGGCTCTGTCCTTCAATCTGTGCTCCATGCAAGGGCTCGTTTGCTGCCTGGCAGCAATCCTGGCCATCCTGAGACCCGAGGGAAAGTCTGCAGGAATTCTTGCTTTCGCTGCTGTTTTGTTCTAATGATAGAAAGAGAAAGGCGTAAGTTTCTGGAAGTTAGCCTTGCAATTTCTGGCTCTTAAAACTGCAAGAAAAACCCCACGCATTTTGTCTGCAGCGATGGGGAACCAGGTGTCAGGAGTTCTCATGTCTGCTGAATGACTTCATCTCTAATTCAGCCCACTGCGCCGGGTAATTCACATAATAACTCTTAGTTTGTTCTCTAATACAGTGTACGTGATGCCTTTTAGGCTCTATTAATATTGTGTGAAGCTAAGTGCTTCCTGCGCAGAAATAATTCCCGTAGGACGCGGTTTGATAAGGGCTTGCTTGGTGACAGGAGCTATATTTTACCATTGAGATCTGAACAGCTTAAAAATCATCTGCTTGGGAGCTCAACTTCTTACAGCTGTTGTGTCAGTCCTCGAGCTGCGCTGGAGCTCCTGCACCAAGTCACGTCCAGGTGCTGTGACCACGGGGAGCTGCAGGGTGACCCTGGGACTTCAGCTCATGGTCAGTGTCACAGCTCTGCAAACACTCATGCTCCATCAGAGCAGCGCAAACTTTGTGGCTTGGTGGGGGAACCCAAGCTTGGGTTTCCTTGAGACAAACCCCCAGCTGTGCGGTGCTCTCCCAAGCGCTGCCTGCCTGCTTCTCTGTGCCATGATGCTGTGGCTCTCTGCAAAGGAACACATCCTCGTGCTGCGTTTCCACCTCAGCTGTCCTGCAGTGTGAAGCTGTCCGTCTGTGGCAGCCTTGCTGTGCAGGGCAGCACGGTGCTGTGTGTGTGTGTGGGGGGGGGGGGCTGTCAGAGCTCAATGCTCGGGGTGTGAGAGGATGGCAGAGCTCAGGAGCCCCTGCTCCTCTGCACCCTGAACCTGCTGCAGGGCACGGCAGAGCGGCGTGGGGATGCTCTGCACAGCGCGATGGGGCCGTAGGTATTTTAGTGAAAATTAGATCCACTTACAATTTCTTTTTTTCTTTTCTTTTTAAATGACAAGATTAGCTAAGCACTCCAAATCAATTCACTTAATGACCGCCTTGGTAACCTTTATGCAAGCAGCAGTGTTTTACGGCTTGGCTGCTTGGTGCTTTCTCTTTCATCCAACTCAAAATTAAATGACTCCATTACAATTAGGGCCCCATCATCCTGGCGTTCAGGACTGCACTTCAGACAAAGATCACTGTCAGTTGAAATGTGGCGTAAGGGACAGAGCTTGTGTTGTCTGCTGTATCTTTGGAAGGCAGTTGGCTTCCATCAGCCTTGCTACGGTGTGCACCTGATTGCAGCAGAAGTGCTGAAAGTTTGTGTTAATAAGCTGTAATGTTCTGTCCAGAGCAGCTGAGGTGCTTGCAGAAGATGCAGAGAAATGGCAGAGATGTGCAGCCCTGAGCAGAGAACAATTCCACCTTCCGGGCAGCTTACAGAAAAGCAAATTGTATTTTCAGTGCTTCTTCTGACAGCCAATTAATTGATTATCATTGTGGGACTTATTTGCTGTCGTCGGTGATCCCACACCGTGCTGCGTGTGCCATGGAGCAGCTGGCAGGCATGGATGCAGCCCGGTTCCTTGGGGTTTTAACCCCCTGCGCCCTGGGAATGGGGTCCTGAGTGGAGAATGGGGAGGCAATGCCTTGCCCCTTGGTTCTGTAAGAGTATCAGCCTTGTTGCTTTCAACAAGGGAAAAAAGGGGGAAGGGAGGAGCTCACCCTGGGACTTGGAGGCATCTGCATTTCAAATCGTTGCAATGCTCTGTACAGGGAAGGGCTCCTGGTGCTGTCACAGTGGTGCTGATGGTGCCCTGGGGCCGAGGGTTGGCGGTGAGCTAATTGAGCCTATCAAATTAATATCGTGTGCGAGGTGGCTTGGGGTGAGCGTGTGCGTATGGAGCATCCCTGGCCCTGCTGCAGCGGGGATTTGGCTGCTGTACTGCTGCATGCCTCAGTGGGAAGCTGGTGGGCTTCCCTTCGTTCCACCAGCCCTAATGACATGAAGTGCTGTACTGATGCAGGAGATTCGGCTGAGGTCCTTATTTTCTCCGCTCACAGTGCGAGGATGCTCTCACTGGCTCCTTCAGTGGGGCCGGTATTGCTGGGGGCATCCTTAGTTCTGAGAGTACAATAAATGGGATTTGCTGCTCTGGTTGTAAATAAGTAGTTCTGCCTCACAAAGATAACCCAAAGGACAAAGCCCATCCCTCCGTTAGAGGAAAACAAAAGCACCGGTGTGCGGCACAGCCCGAGAGTTCAAGTATCTCTTACTCTGCTCCTCTGTCCTCGGGGAGGATGATGGATTTCCTTGACACTTCCCTCAATGCCACGTCTCCTCGGTGAATTATTGGGCTCTAAATCCCCTCTCCTGAGCTGACAGCGTGTCTGCTGGAGCCATGTGGCTGCGGTGGGCGCAGTGCGTGCTGCTGTCACCGCTGCCTGCAGCTCCTCTGCTCCTGCCCAGTGCCCGGGTGCTGCGCTCAGGAGCTGAGCCCCGGGGAGGTGCGGGGCTCTGTGTTGTGCCAGCGCTGCTTCTCGGCTCATTTACCCTCATGGATTCTTTCAGAGTTCTTTTTTCCCCGGGTAACTAACCGTCTCCAGGCAGTATGGGGTTTGCGGACGCTGCTTGTGTTATTTATTGCTTCTTGGCGCGCAGGGGAAAGAGCAGAAAGGAGTTTGCTTTTATCTGGATTGTTGTTCGGAAAGCACGGAGCGGCGATGCGGAGCTCTTGCTGCTGCTGAGGCCGCCTGGAGCCGTGCGAGGGGTGCACGGGGCAGTGCCCGGCTCTGCGGGGGGGGCCGTGCCAGCGGGGTGTCCCTGGAGCTGAGTTCTCCTCTGCCCTTCCCAGGTGACGGGGACGCAGGTTCCTGATGCCCCGGGGCTAACTGCCTGCCGTCCCAATTACGCATCCATTTACATCGATTTGCATAAGCACCTCTCGTTGAAAACCAAACTGCTGTCCCCTTTTGCCTTGCAAGAGGGAGAGCGGTTGGGCTGAGCCTCCTGCGGGTCCCGTCTGCTCTGCCGAGGAGTCCACCTCACCCCTCCATCCCTCTGTGCCCACCTCCCATCCCGCACTCCACCCGGGGTGCCTCTGCTCCCCTCCTTCTGCCCGTGCACCGCTTCTCTTCCTCTCTGCCCGCAGAGGAGCCGTGCACCCGGCACTCCTCCATCTCCCCGTGTAAGGTCCCAGCCCGGGCCCCGCAGCCCCCACCCCCCAGAGCGCCCACAGGGACCGCTCCATCCCCGCTGCCGCTCGGCTGGGAGCGAGCCGGGCTGAGCAAAACCAAGCTCAAAGGCTGGGGAGCATCCCAGCCTCGCTCAGGAGGCAGCGTTCAGACAAACTTCTGCGATTCGCTCCCTCGGTGATGCTGGAGCTCGCTGTGCAGCTCCCTCTGCCTCCCTCCTGTGGCATCTCTGCGTTCCTCTCCCCTTAACGCTTCGCTCGGTTTTGCTTTTTGGGTGTTTTTGTGGGTTTTTTGTTTCTTTTTTTTTCCCCCCAAGCCTCTACCTTGCTACTTTTTGGAACTGGTGCGTTGCTTTGATGACGGATAACCCCCACGCTGACCCTTGCAGCTCACAGATGGAGCGAGCGCTTGGATGCCCGCTACCCGAGCAGCCCCAAGTCGATTATTTTTGGAAGCAAGCAGCTTGCTTCTGCAGCGAGGGGGAGGATGGCTCCGAGTTAATGCCGCTTGTTTCAAACTGCGATCTACCCACTAAGAGAATGGCTCGGAATGGATTGCTCATTTCATTAGCGGCGGAGGCAAGCGAGTGGGCTGCATCCGTACGAGACGGGCGCTTCAGTCAGGCTGCCAGAGGAGCGCTGCTGATTAATTGCCATTCAGCTCTGACATCTATGTTCCTACCGGGGGATTTCTGAAGGCCCAGGAGATGCTTTTTACGCAGCCTTCAGCTTTCCAGCTCCCCCAGAGTGGGAAGGGCAAGGGGAGAAGGGGAAAGCCCTCCACAGCGTGAGAGCAGCGTTGAGGTGCCGGCGTTACAGCCTTCACACCGTGGTCTTCACATGAGTAACAGATGAGGCAAAGCCAAATCACTCTGAGCCTGGAGCGGAGCACGGCGATGTGCTGCAGGGCCCTGGGGAGGTGAGGGCTGTGCTGATGCCGCAGTGGGATTAAGGAGGTGGAATTATTTTATTTAATGGTCCACTGCAAATGGGTTCGGTTTAGTGCGCCCATCAAACAACGCGCTCTGCCAAGAGCTTGCAGGCTGGATGCTGCTGCTGAGGGGGCATCTCTGGAATCGCTGGGCTTCAGAATGCGTGTGCCTGGGGGGAGCAGCTCTCCCTGTGTGCATCCCACCCACAGCCCGTCCTTTCTCTCCATGAGCCCCGCGGGGCAGAAGCCTGATGGCTTGCAGGAGGAGTGCAATGGTGAAGACCTGCACCGAGGGCTGGGGCAGCTGGCCTAAAGCCATGCTCAGGTGGGCGTTGGGGTCGTGTGCAAGCATGTTCCAGCAGGCCCGGGGGGAGAAATGAGTGTGGTGGGGCTGGGCAATGGTTCCTGCTGGTTGCTTGGCATTCAGGGAGAGCAGCTGGAAAATGGATGCTGTCCTCTGCCATGGATATATGGCCCTTCTGCACTCCTTTCCCTGCTGAAGAAGCTGCCTGTGTGGTCTATATGGATAGATTAGTGCCTTTGGCCCCAGATCCATTTATGCAGTATCTCTACACCCGAAGCACTTTCTATTATCAGAAGCCTTCAACCTCCACCTCATCCCGAAGCTGTTTTTGCTGGGGCAGCCCAGCATCCAGCTGAGAGCTGCAGTGCTGGGGGCGGGCCCTGGGGGTCCTGCTCAGTGCAGGGGGGAACAGAGCAAAGAGGAGAGAGAGGTTCTCCCCATGCAGGAAGATGGAGAGTCACCCTGTCCACTCAGAGCTCACTGAGGGGTGCCTCTGTCTCTGGCCGTGCTATGGGAGCTGCTCCCATTTGGCTCACGGATGCCTCATGCTGCAGCTCTGCTGCCAAGTGCTTCGTTAAGGTCTGGTTCGCTGTGTGGATGTGCTGGGGCTCCATAGGCCTGCGCCAGGTCTCGTTCCTGTGCCTGCTGTGCTTCATTATGGAATGTGTGCCGTTAGCTGAGGGAGAATGCTGCTTCCATCCTCATCCCTGCTCTCGTGCCCTCCTCCCCGCACAGGGGCTGGGCTTTGGCTTCTAAAACTGCAGGTCCCACCAGCTGGGGAATCTCTGCAGCCAGTGTATTTACCCCCTGAGCTGGCACAAGCTGAGGCTTATCTTAAAAGTACAAATAAAGAATCTTCTCAAGCTGGTGGAAGCTCACGAGTCTGTTCTTATAAATAAATTCAGCTACAAATGTGCTTTGCTGGCTGGATCTCGGAGCTACATCCACAGAGGCTTCAATACCTTCTCACTTAAGCTACGTGTGTGAAGGCTGGGGCTGGAAAAGAACGTCCCCTCCCTTCCTTTGGAAGGAGCCAGGGGCTGGTGCTGCTGGCAATTATGTTATATAGCTCTAAACATCCAGCCTAGGCAACAGGGTGTTCTACAGATGTGTTTGCTGGTGGGAGGAGGCTGATTAATTTGCCGTCTCCAGTAATTAACTTCTCTGCAAAATGCTGCAACTGGGAGGGAGTCAGCAGTGAGTTGGTAGTGGGAGCCTCGTGCCTGTGGAGGGAAGGGCACACAGAGCAGTTTCATCAGAACTCAAGCTGAAACCGTGCTGGATTCCCATTGGGTCTGGCTGCTTCTAGCAAAAGCAGCACTGGGATTGCAGGACTAAATTCTTTCTTTTTTTTTTTTTCCTTTCTCTCCTGTTTTTTTTTTCATTCTTCGTTCAACTGGAATAGGGCTGCAGGGATAGGACTCTGCCTCATGAGCGTGGTCCAGTCTGACCCGAGCTCCAGTGACCTGGGCAGCAGCACCGAGAGTGCTGTGATGTCTGCTTTGCACCACCCATAAAGCAGCAATGCCTTTTGGCACAGGGTCTCAGTGAAATGGAGAATGAACGGGGCCAGGGATCCTCATGCCATGGGACAAATCTCAGTGCTGCCAAGCAGGGGTATTCCAAGCAGCCATCCTTGTGCTCCAGCAGGGTCCCAGGCCCTGCCAGCTCCTGCTCTTGTGTCTCCTCTTCCACCCAGGCTGCTCTGTCCCCGTGGTGCTCGGCTGTCACCTGCATGCATAAAACATCTCCCTGCTGCAGGAGAACCCATCTCCTGTGGCCTCACCAGCAGAGCTGCAAGGGGATGTGAGAAGCCCCGTGTAAATCCCTGGCCTCTCATCCCTGGAAAGTTTGCTGCGTCTGTTTCTTGACCGCCTCCAGAGACAGTGACTGCCCCCTCCACGGGCAGCCTGTTCCAATGCCTGACCTCTGTTTTGGGGAATAAGTTTTTCCTAATGTCCAACCTGAACCTCCTCTGGAGCAACATAAGGCCATCACCTCTCATCCAAGCCCCACGTCACCACAGCCTCCTTTCAGGAGTTGTAGAGTGTGATGAGGTCTCCCCTGAGCTCCTCTTCTCCACATTGACCCATCCCAGCTCCCTCAGCTGCTCCCCATCACATTTGTGCTCCAGATCCCATCCTGCTCCTGCACTGCTGCTGACACAGGCCACGATGCCATTGGCCTTCTCGACCACCCGGGCTCACTGCTGGCTCATGTTCAGCCAGCTGTTAGCTCACACCCCCAGGTCCTTTTTCTTCACGCATCTTTTCAGAGCCTGTAGCATTGCCTGGGCTTGTTGTGACCCAAGTGCAGTACCCAGCACTTCTTTGTGTTGAACTTCGTCCCATTCAACTTGATCTTTGGTCTCAGCCCATTGATCAGCCTATCCAGATCCTTCTGTAGGGCCTTCCTACCTCCAGGCAGATCCACACTTCCCCCCAGCTTGGTGTTCTCTCCAAACATACTGAGGGTGCATGCAATCCCCTTGCCCAAGGTGCTGACTGCTACCTGTGGCATTTTGCTATCCTGGGTAATGCTGCTGAGGGCTCTGCTGGGGTCCTGTCATGTCTTGGGAGGCGCAGGCTGAGCTCACCATGGGGCGGTGCAGCCCCCGTGGCTGGGGAAGCTATGGGACATAGAAGTGCTCTGATGGGGCTGCAGGTTTCACAGCCCTCGTTTCAGCTCTCCAGGCATGTGGTGACCTTGGGAGCATATGACGGCCTGGCAGCCAAGCTGCTGTATGTGAGCTGGATCCTTCAGCACTGGCAGGGAGGAGCAGGAGTGATGCCAGGCTGGAGCTGGGACCCGGCCAGCCCAGCATTTCTGATGACATTCCTTTTTGCCCAAGAGCTGCCGGCGTTAGTTCTTCACTGTCACGAGCTTTGCTCGGCAGCTGCTCTGCTCAGTGCGGAGAGGAGACCTTGCAGGGGCAGCTCATCAGAAGGACGCACGTATGGAAAAATACAAAGCAGCTCCTTTCTGAGAGCAGTTCCTGAGCGCTGATGTTCTTGAGGCCTCGGAGGGATCAGCACTTCCAGCTGTCCCCGGAGAGCTCCTATAATGTTAATGTTATTTTAATAAAAGCGATGTCAGCTCCTCGCAGTGAAAGGTGGGGAGGCAGGGGAGCACTGCAAATGGCTTTATCTGCATCTCAAGGCCATCTTGGTGCATGCTGTCCTGAATAGATTTATGTATTTGTTAATGGCTGTGCTCATTAATTGCTGGCTTGTTCTGGGAGGGCAGATGGTGAGATCACAGAATCATAGCATGGCTTGGGTTGGAAGGGACCTCAAAGATCACGCAGCTTGAACCCCTATGCTGCAGGCAGGGTTGCCAGCCTCTAGATGGCTGAATTTCTGGGAGTGCTGTCCGTGTCTGCTGAAGGCATCAGGAGCCTTGCCAAAGATGGAGCCTGGGACCAGGCTGGGGGGACCAGTAGTGCTGCTGTCCCCAAGCACTGAGCCCATTCAGAGGCTGCAGAGAAGGCTCACTCCGGGATTCAGCCCACGCTGGGGTTCCCTCCAGGCATGTTGCTGCCCAGCCACAACTATACATGGCTTCTTCCGCCCTTCACTTGCTGATGGGGAGAGCGTATTTCCTCTGTCATCGACAGCAGCATGGCCTGGGCACCACTGTAGTTCAAGAGAACATAAAAATCCAAGCAGTTTCACTGGCTTCTTCTGCTGCTCATTACATTCTGTAGGTGTGCAGAGTAGCTTGACATCTTTCAGCCTCGAGGAAGGACAAAGCCGTGTCACTCCGGGGCCCCAGGGCAGATTGTCTTTCCCCATCCGTAGGCATTCACCCCCTCTTCTCTCTGGCTTCTCTCCCAGGTCCTGAAAGGCTGCAAGAAGCTGAACCTGTCTGTCCATTCGGTGGGACGCATCCCGGGGGGCTATGTCACCAACCACATCTACACCTGGGTGGACCCGCAGGGCCGCAGTGTGTCCCCGCCGACGGGGCTGCCACACCACCAGAACAGCACGCTGCGCAGGGACGGCGAGAAGAGGAGCCACCTCCAGCTCCTGCAGGAGGGAGATGAGAAGAAGGTGAGCAAGGGGAGCAGCACAGGCCCGTCCTAAGTTACCTGCTGCCATGCAGGTGCCAACCGCCTTCACCGCCCATGCGATTTTTGCTTCCTTGTGTGCTGGGAAGGCTTGGGATGGAGGGGTAGATGCTCTGCGAGGTGGTGGATAGGGAACCTGTTGGTCCTGTGCAAGAAGGAGATGCTATTGCCTCTCTGCTGCTTATGGGATATTCAGGTAGTGTCATGTGAGTGAGCAGCCTAAAGGCATGGAGTTACCCGAGCCTCCACACTTCCATCTTGTCATCTAGAGATCACTCTGGCTGTCCCCTGCACTTCGAATGTGTGTCCTCAGCTCAGCCTGGGAAGGCTGTAAGGGAGCTGTAAGCTGGAGGCTCCCACCTCAGCCAGAGAGGGGAAAATCTAATACAGGATGAGGCAGTTTGCTGTTGAAATATTCATGCTGGCCACAAGGGAGTAGGGCCTATTATTTTTTACTTTAAAGAGGAGAGAAAAGCAACTGCTGCTGGCTTGCTGATGTCCCCCACCCCCTACCTCTCAGTGTCACCTTGATGCAGCCCCAGCAGAGCAGATAGGCTCTTTGAAGCTGCAGGCAGGAGGTGTTGCTCTGCACGTCGTTCCTTTGCTGCTTGCTGGATATCAGCATGCAAGCCTGCAGCTGTGTGAGCCCCTTTCCAGTGTCGGGTGTGCAGGGAGATGTGGTGCAGGGCTTGGATGCTTTTGCACCAACTCACTCCCAAGGTGCGAGGGGCCCCGTCTCCGGGTTGCCCTATGTGACACATTCAGGCCTGGACCTGGCTGTAGGATGTGGCTCCCAGGAGGGGCTGTCCTCGTGCTGGGCTGTGCTGCTCTGGTGCCGTTGCTGTGATGCCTTTTTGTGGCAGAGAACTGGGGAGATCTGCCAGCCTGCAATGCCCAGGCTTCGTGGCGCTCCCAGCTCGTGGCATGCTGCCTTCAGCAGCTCCTTGCCAAGCTGGGAGTAGCTCTCTGCCTGGCTTTCCCCTGATCTCTGCTCATTCTTCCGCTCCCTGGCACGACCCTTAAATGACCAGGGCACTTCTGTGTCCAAAGCGTCCTGCTTTGCCAGCTGGCAGTGAAAGCAAACCCCACCATGATCACGATCCATGATGGAGAGGGGTTATTTGGTGTGAGTGCCTGTGCCACGGGGCAGAGCCTGTGCCTCAGGCACCAATGAGCAGAATCACTTTGTCCTGACTTTACCGTACACCCCCGAGAGATGAACCCGTCCCATAACAGGGGAATGGTCTGCCTCTACCTTTTCTATTATTATTATTATTATGTTTGTATGTACATTGCTGCTATAATTGGGATCATTCCGTTCACAAATATCATGCAAATGAATGCATCGTACCCCTGGTTAATTCAGCACAGTCAGCTGGAATTGACAGGTGCCCCCGAGGGCTGTTTGATTTCTGGATGTTTTCACTTTCTAAGGGAGAGGCTGGGGATTAGTGCGTGCTTCCCCCCCCCACCCCCTCTGCTATTTCTCATTGATCTGAATGTCCTGGAACACATATGCCAAAGCTTTCAAGCAGGCGCTGTTTGGGGAAGTGCAGCGGATCGGATTTTAGCCCTGCAGCAGGAGGATGTAAAACCAGAAAGTTTGTTAATGCGTTGCCACAGTTCAGCGAATCTGCGGCGCTGCTGTAGTTAAGGCGATGCTTCCAGTTTTGGCAAGGTTAAATTCAAGGTTGGCAGAGGCATCCCACGCTCATCAGGCAACGGAGATGTCCCTGCCTGCCTCGGGCCCCCCAGGTGAAGTAGCCAGGGGCGGTGGGCGGCACGAGCTGGAAACAAAGAGCAGCAGAACGCTGCTGAGATGTCCCTGCAGCCATCAGGCCACAGCCCCTCAGCACCACCCCAACCATGCACGCCCGCTCCTTGCTGGGGAGACGGGACCTGCTTGCTGCGGTCACCCTGAGCTTCAGAGCAATCATCGTGCAATCATTACGGTTAGGAAAGATCTCTAAGGTTGTCTCGTCCGATCACCAGCCAGTCCCACCGTGCGCCCTGACCCCGTCCTGCAGTGCCACAGCTGCACGGTTCTTAAAACCACCCCCCGGGGACGGAGACCCCGCCACCCCCTGGGCATCCTGTTTCAATGCGTTACCATTCTTTTGCAGGAGATATTTTTCCCAAGATCCAACCTGAGCTGCCCCCGGTGCAACTCGAGGCCGTTCCCGTTGATGTTTATGATCTGTCCAGACTCGCACGCTCTGGGTTTTGACAATAGCAAAGACCACTTAGGCTGTGAATTGTCATTGTTGTGCTTCTGGGATTGACAGCTTGTTTCATTAAAAGCACTTTGGAAACCATCAGCCAGCAAAAACCCATAGGTGCTGCTGAGCTGGGAGGAGGAAAAAATGCTCTGCAAATGTTGGGCTGCTAATTCCCTAAGAAATGGCATTTCATTGACTGAATCCTTGCTCTAATGTGCTGATTGCCAGGGGAACTGCTTATTCCTTTATGTTTTTGGTGCAGGAGAAGAAAGAAAAAACATAAGCATAGAAGAGAATGTCTCTTTGCCTCCAGGCAGCTTTGTATTCAAAAGTAGCTATATTACCAAAAAAAAAACCGAAACAAAAAAAAATCCAAAAAGGAGAAATACATCTGTGATATCATTGCATGGCTTGGATGTTTGTGAGAGGCTGATGGTGACTACTTGAGCATGAAGGATAATAGATGCAGGCGAGATGAGGACGGATTTCTTTCTGTTAGATGGCAGTGATGTTTTCCACGCACTGCTCCCCGCATCTCTTGCAGTTTGCCTGCTCTGGCCTTGCTGGGGTTTGCAGCCCGGGCTGCTGAGGATGCGTGGTCACCTCCCCACTCACCTGCAGTTTTCCTGCTGCTCCCAGCCCTGCTGGGTCCCGCACTGGCCCTGAGAGCTGTGCTCACACATCGTGCTGTGTGGATGTGAGGCAGCTTGGGAAGCGCTTTCCTTGGGAATCAGGAGGGAAGACGAGCGCTGCGAGCCCCTGAGTGCTGTTCTTGTTGTGACAGTGGTGGCATGGAAATAGCTGTCGGCGTGGGTGAAGCCTTCTCAGTCTCTCACACGACTGAGTTGTACTGATGTGCAGCACTTCGTGTCCCAAAGCGCTTTTTCCCGATGGTGGAATTCAATCTGACTGCAGGTCATCTCATGCACCCGGAGAAAAGAAATCCCATGCGAGAATCAGCTCAGAGCCAATCCCTGATCAGTTCTGTTCTTTGCCTCCTGTGCTCCGCAGCCCCATCCCGCCCTGCAGCGTGGGCTTATGGGTCCAGCAGGCATCCTCAATGGGGCACAGCCCTGGGCGTGGGGCAGCTGAGGAGGTGGTGCCAACCCCACAGCATCCCAGCAGCATTCCCTGGCTTGCAGGGAGGGAGGCCTTTCAGACCCTGATTGCTCGGGCTCTGCGCGTTGCTTTCCGCTTGCTGCTCCTCGAGTCCGGGTTTGGTGCGTGCAGACATGAAGCAGCACCTGCAGCAGCGCTGTGCTGAGAATCTTTCATTGGATCCGATGACATCAGGGTGGGGAGAGCTCAGCCCCCAAGCCCCTCGGGGAGGTGTTGAAAGGAAATGGAAATATTTGGATTGAGCTTCGAGCAGCGCTGGCAAATGTGCTTATAGCTGAGGGATGCGTAGAAGGAGGGGCAGTGAGGTCAGCGCCGGGCTGTTTTCACTCTGAGCCGTGGTCGTGTGTGCTTTGCTGCATTTCTGCCACGTGGATTTAAATGAAAAATGGGGAATTTTGGAAATGCATGGCGAAGGCATGGCGCAGAAATTATAGTGGGAGGGAAACCCTGAATGCTGTTAGGGCAGACGGGGAAAAGGGGAGGATTTTGGAAAAGCTGAATATTGTTCTGGTTTAAAGCAACGCAGTTAAACTTTTTATAATGTAATTGTTCTATTAGAGCAACGTGTTGATGCAAATAAAGGGTTCAAATGCCCTTGATTTGCACGGGCAGATGCTGTGCTGGGGGTAGGCAGCCTGCTCGGCCCTGCTCTCTGCCCTCCCTGCAGGGACACGGAAACGTGGGGAAGCTGAGCTGGGCTGCTCCCAGCCTGGATGGATGCAGGTAATTATTGGGTGGATGGACAAGCCCATGGAGCCATGGGAGAATTACACCTGGGAGTCCTGGTGACGGCACAAGGACACGGCTGTGCTCGGAGGCACGGAGCTGCGATGCTGCTGGGCAGCCCTCGGGTGACGTGTGAGTGTCTGTTCCTCCTCCTCTGCAGGTGAACCTGGTCCTGAACGAGGGGAAGTCCCTGGGGCTCATGATCCGAGGAGGGGCAGAGTACTCCTTGGGCATCTACATCACCGGCGTGGACAAGGGGTCCGAGGCGGAGAGCACTGGCTTGAAGGTAAGAGTGAAGCCGAGCGGGCTGGGGAGGGATGGAGAGCTCCAGCTGTAGCACGGGGCAGTGCTGGCACACAGCTGCGGGGCTATCAGTGCAAGGCAAGTGCTGCATTTCTGGGGATGGCAGGTGAAGAAAGTCACCATCACCTCCCTGAGCTGGCAGGAAAGCATTTTCCATTAGCCTTCTTGGTCCTGTGCCCTCTCCTTGCATCTCACATCCAACCCTGCTAGGTTTGGGGCCAGGGTGTGCACAAGGTGCTCCCTGTGCCTGCAGGGCTGTGCTTGGCTGCTCGGTGTGAGGCGGCCGGACTCGCCGTGGTGCAAGCAGGTGTGTGCTGCTTTCATCCTGCAGTGCTGGCATTTGCAAGGATCGTGTCCTAGCAAGCAGAAGCAGCAGGGTCACCCTCGGGGTGATCAATCAGCAGCCTAACCTGGTGTGGCTTCCAGGCGGGTTCCTAAAGGATGCTCTGTGCAATCGCATCGTGCACTTCTGCTTTCTGCAGCGCAATCCCGTGGGCTCCGAGCACCAGCTCCTTCCCTGCTCCTCGTGTCAGTCTGTCTGGATGGACACTGAACTCCCTAGCGTTCCCTCAGTGCACTGAAGTGGTGCTGGACTGCTGAACACTGGGGGATAATCCCAGTATTCAACAATGTGGGCACCTGGTGGCACCAGCTGGGCGCTGAGCTCACTGCAGTCCTCTTTATAGACAGAGGAGAGAGAGGGAGATGTTTGCTGGGGGAACCCAAACAATTCTGCATTTACTCATCCTCCTCAGGCTCCTGCTTCTCCTATGGAGGGAAGAACTGATGCTAAACGTGATTGCCAGAGAATGCATTGCTCTCCAAAACAGGAGCGCTGTGTTTTGCTGTGTGGGCTCAGCTGGAGCTGGCTGGAGCTGCCTTCTCAAGCAGTGGGTTCTTCTGGGGGTTTCAGCTGCTGCCTCTGATGCCAGGATGTACTTTTTGCTCACCACATACATCGGAATTGTTTTGGCAGTGGGTAATTAGTTACAGCCCTTTTCGGTGTTACCCTGGGGACAGAGAATAAAACGCCATTTAATGAGCTGCTGAAGCTGGTGCCTGGTCCCCAAGCCCCAGGGATGCTCTGTGTGCTGTCACAGATTGACAGTGACCTTGGGAAGCGTGCTGCCAGTTCAGCTCTGCAGTCAGCACTGGCTCCCTTGTTGGTAGCGTTGGCCTCTTGATGGGGTAGGGACCTTAGGAAATCTCTCTCTGGCATAGAGCCATGTCTTTATCCTCTCCTTTTGGCTGCTTTTATGCCATGTTTGGCATAACCATAACTGGTGTGGGTGCTCTGGGTATGGACGGTCCCTGTATATGGTCCTGGCAGCAGCCTGGCACACCAGCGTCCTGTAAGCATCGAGGGGGAAGAAAGATGCTCTGGGGCAAAGGGATGAGCAAAACAAAGCCAGCCAAGAAGCCAAGACTCGGCAACATCGTTTTGCATAAAGCATCTGCTAAATTATTTGCATTATTTGCTGGCAGCCAAAGTGACCCCACGTGGGGAACGCCCAGCAGCTGCCGGCAGGACACGGGCTGCAGCGCTGCAGCCGCTCCGGAATTAAATATTCCCCCCTCGGCCTCGGCCTCCTTCATGTTTATTCATTCCTGAAACTTCTGACAGCCCGTTTTCTTGGGGCACGTTGGAGACGTGAGGCCGAAGGACGCGGGCTGGCAGGATGCGTGCTCCCAGCTCTGGGCTCTGGGCTCCTCCTGGTGTGCGTGGCAGATGAGCTCGCCCTGCTGCTGCCCGTGGCTCCGCTCGTCCCTGTTTCTTCTGCATTCGTATTGTTTGCTTTCCCGGTGTTGCATTGCAGATTTCAGGTAGCTTTCTTTGAGCAAACGGCTCGGTATGGGGTTTGCAGCACAGAGGCTGGGGTAGAAGGGGGTTGCTATGATCCATATGCACCCATAGACAAGAGAAGGAGAGAAAAAACACAGGCTCTAAATAAGAAGTGAATGATTTTACATCGTCGGCGGCGTTCACCAAGCTGCCTCTTGCATTTTGAGGCCCGCAGACGAATGAAGATAGTGCAAAACAACGCATGAAAAAGAAAGGGAATGAGCCACAGAGCAAAGAGTGCAGGGAGGAGGTGCATGGCTGCATGTACAGGGCCCGACCTCTGCACCAAGGGCAGCACTGGAGGCGGTGCAGTGTCCCCAGTCTGGAGGCAGGCATCACCGAGAACCTCTCCCTGGAACACTGAGAGCAATGGCATTTCTGTGTCTTCCAGTAGAGCTGCTTTGTGTCTGACTGTGCCTTCTTTTATTCACTGCATCATCTGGGCAGGCTGCTTTGCAGTCTTCAGGCTGCCCAGTGATTCCTTATCTGCCCTTCAGCAGCAGTTACCTTTGCTGGGTCTTCTTTCCCCCTCCAGGGAGGTGCTCGCTTCCTTGTGCTTTGTGCCTGCTTGCTCTCACCCAGTGCTCAGGCAGCAGCAGGTTGGGGCGGCCTTGTGCTGGGCTCTGCTCTGAGCATGGGAGAGCAGAGATTTCTTGTCTCCCTGCTTGCCAGCTCCTCCTGGCTTGCTTTCGAGGGGAGAAGCTGAAGAGTGAGCGGAGCGTTAAATCTAACTGCCTTGGACCAAAGAATCATGAAAGTTTAATCCCCGATATAGGAAACTATTAAAGATTCATAACCGCAATAAAACTTCCTAATTGAATTTGGGTTTTGGTGGCTTCGGTGCTGCAGCAAAGTCCCTCCCGTTGCCTTGCCTAGTGCACTGAGGAGCTGTGGGAGATGTCTTCCCAGCCTCACCACGCGCTCATGGGGCAAACAAGAGCCCTTGGCTTCTCCTTGTTGCCACCATTATTTTACAGAGCTCCATCAAGTCCCGACACGTCATCTCTTCTCTAAATTGATCAGGCCTAATCTTTTCGATCTGTCCTCTCACGGGCACCTTCATTGCCACGAGGCATCGTTTCCCTTCTCTGGAACTTTCCATTTTCTTTCCTTCCTGCTGGCCAGGCAGGGATGTACCCAGGGGATGCACTGAGAGCAAGGTCACGCCTTTGGGTATCGCCATTACCCTCATTTTAGAGCTGTTCTTGAGACGTTTCTCACCACGGTTTCCTATCACACTTTTTTTTGCTGCAGGTTTGCTCGGTCCTTCTCAAATCACAGCTGCGTGCTGAGCTGCACAGCTCCTTCAGCTGTGTCTGCTCTGGTTGTTTCAGAGGCTTCCTCACATCTTGGCCAGTTCCAAGGTCCTGCCTGCTTCTTCAGAGCACCTTTACCAGCTCCTTCCTGCCTGAACTAACCCAAATAGTTGAGTGATGCTGGTAGATCTTGACTCTCCACTGGCCTTGCTTTCACATTGCTGCTACAGGCATAGAATGATAGAATGGCTTAGGTTGGAAGGAACCTTAAATATCACCTTGTTCTGATGTCCTGCCATGGGCTGGGTGCCCCCCAGCATTTCAGGCTCCCCATGGTCCCTTCCAGCCTGGCCTTGGGCACCTCCAGGGGTGGGGCACCCATGGCTTCTCTGAGCAAAAAAAGCATCCTAGGATCTTCTTCCCCTCTCCTTCCCACTTCCAGGCTATTCAGTAATCCTCAGGTTCTCCAACTCCTTCTATGTCTCCTTACGGCTTCTCAGGGAGATCCTGTGCCATCCGCTAGCTCTGCATCTATTTTTGCAAGAAGAAGCGGAAAGATCTCCACGTTCACCTGCATGCAGAGCAGTGCCCGGTGCCCTGCAGCCTTTCTGTGCCCCTGGATGGATCACGGCTCCAAGGGCTTCTCCAGCAAAGCTCTGGCTTGTGCTGGGGGGAGCTTGGGTGCCAGCAGGGTCAGAGCCCAATGCAGGTGGCTTGGCAGCTGTGGGTTGTGTCCTGCTGGAGCAAATGGAAGAGTCTTGAGAATTAACCCCAGTCCTCTGAGGCTTCCTCGAGCCAGCAGCAGAATGAGACAGACTGAGCTGCAGAGTTTATATTGACTCTCTGTGTTACTCCTTCAGCCTCAGAAGCTCTTCCCCCCTCCCTCTTTTCTCCTTTTCTCCTCCAAGATGGGGTGAGTTATTTAAAGAACTGTCTCGTTCTGCTTGCATTGCGGCATAAAGAAAATAAGATTGCATTTTGACAGAGCTGAGCAGAAGCCTGTGGTTAAGCAAAGATATGAAAGAGCAGTTTCAAAGAGGTGGCTTATCAGAAACAGGGTGAATTTTGATATGGGAGTGAGAAGTGCGCGGAATGCCCTAGAAGCAGAGAGCACTTGGGACAAAGGGAAAAATGCCAGATGCGTGCTGTGCTTTGAACACGGCCTGACTATCGGGAAGCCCCAGCATACAACAAAGGCCTGGCTGCAAAATGAAAGTTCGTGGGAGCAGCTGGGGAGGAAATGGGAGGAGAGGAGAGGAGAACCCCCAGCTGTCCCACATCCCACAGCACGCAAAGAGCTGGAGGCTCTGGGAAGGATCTCAAGTGAACCCTCCATGCTGCACGTGGATGTGAGGTTTGGAGCTCAGCAGGAAGTGTGGGGCTGTATATTCACTGGGGTTCTTCCTAATCAAGCAGGGGTCTGCAAATCCAGTTAATGGAGGGGACTTGACAGGTGAGCCTGACTTGGGATCCTAAATAGCTCCTCCAGGCTTCACAGCCAGGTCCATTACTGGCTGTTGGCTTGGTCTCCAGCCAGCAGCATTTGGATCCTCTCCCTCATCTCTGTTATATCTCCAGTTGCTGTGGCCCTAGCTTGGTGGGGCAGACTGAGTAGCTCCTCCTCAGTGGGAAAGGAACGCGCACGGTGCCTGCCAGCCTCACCCTGCCCTTGCTCTGCAGGTAGGAGACCAAATCCTGGAGGTGAATGGCAGGAGCTTCCTCAGCATCCCACACGACGAGGCGGTGAAGCTGCTCAAGTCCTCCCGCCACCTCATCATGACGGTGAAGGACATCGGGAGGCTGCCCCATGCCCGCACCACCGTGGACGAGACCAGGTGGATAGCGAGCTCCCAGATCGGGGAGACCCTCGTCAGCTCCACGGGGTAAGTGCTTGGTACAGCCCCACAGGGGTGCAGAGCGCAGAGCTGGTGCAGAGTCCATGGGGGCTGCGCAGAGATGTAGGGCGGGTGTAGAGCAGCACCACATCCTCTGCCATGAGATGCTGGGAGCCTCACGCCTTGGCCAGCTGTCTCTGGGAGCATCCCCAGTGCTTAGCTGTGTGGCTGCCGTATCTGGTGCTCACAGACAGCACCTCTACACGGTGGATCAAGGCTGGACATCGTGGGAGCTTTCCCCCATTAGCTTACGGGCATCCAGGGTGTAGAACAGGTGATGAGTGATGGGCACACGGTGCTGACTGATCTTCTCCCTCCTCGCAGGGTGGTGGGCGATCACGCTGCGGAGGCGACAGCCAGGGTAAGAGCTGCCACAGCCCTTCCTAAAAAAATAGCCGTCATCATCTTTCCCATGGGAGGGAAGCAGCCAGCCGGACCCTGCCCAGCGCTGTGCCTGCAGCTCTGCCTCAGCCTGCCCTGTCCAAGCAACCCTTGGCAAAGCGTGCTCCTTTTAAATGGAAATGAAGCCGTGAGGTTTCGCAGGTGGCTCACACTGATAATGGCTTCATGCTGTTTGCTTGGCAAAACACCTCCCCAGCCTCAGCTCCTTCTAGTGTCCTGGGATAGCCCGGGTCTTGTATGGCCTCATACCCCTGCAGTGTGACAGTGCTGCTAGATAGAAATCCCTCCCAGAGGAGAAAGCAGCCAGATGTCTCTGAGACCCCTTTGGTGTTGGTGACTCCTTCTTCACCGGAGTCTGCTTGGAGCTTGTGGCTGGGACAGAAGTTCGTGTTACCCAAGGTGGGAAGCTCAGCCCTCCCTCATGGCATCGGTTCCCCCAGCTCTGCCAGGGAGAAATGCAGCCTGCTGTTAGCTCAGTGGCAGCTCAGGGGGCAGTGTCCGTGCCTGCTGAGCAGAGCTGGGAAGCTGTTTATTCAACTGATGCATAATCTCCTGGCTGAGTTACTCAGACACGGAGCAGGTGGCTGTGCTGGTGACTCCTTGGGGTAACCAAAGCATTGCTTTTCCTTCCTGCTTCCCAGCATTGCCGCAGGTGATGTGAGAGCAGCAGGCAGCTGGGGCTGGTGGGCGCTGGGACCATTCTGGGCACTGCTGTCGGCCGCTGAGTTCTCAGTGTCCCAGGCCAAAGCCAATCTCCCGTCTTCTTCCACAGCCCGTGTTCTACCGGGGCCTGGCTGGCTCGCAGGTGACGCTGAGCAGCATGGTGAACCAGACCCGGGTCATGCTGGAGGAGCAGGCGAGGCACCTGCTGAACGAGCAGGAGCGGGCCACCATGGGCTACTACCTGGATGAGTACAAGGAAGGCCACATCTCCGTGGATGCTCTGGTCATGGCGCTCTTCGAGCTGCTCAACACGCACGCGAAGGTGAGCCCCGAGCAGCGGCGCTGGGATGGGTCGTCACATCCTGGGAGTGTGGTCAGGCTCCGACCTCTCTCTGCCTGTCTGTCTGCCTGGCCCAGTTCTCGCTGCTCTCGGAGGTGCGGGGTGTGATCTCCCCGCAAGACCTCGATCGCTTCGACAACCTGGTGCTGAAGAGAGAGATCGAGTCCATGAAAGCCCGGCAGCCTGCGGGACCCAGCACCGGCACCGACTCCTACTCCATGATGTCCTACAGTGACACCATCTCCTCCTCCAGCAGCCACTTCACCTCTACAACCGTCAGCTCAGCCCGGGTAAGCCTCTTCCAGCGGTTCCTTCACCTTTCAGCTCCTGCTCCCGGCAGCCCTAGACCAAGCTCACATCCCTTAAGGGATTTCACGTCCCTAAAGGCATTTCCCAAGGCATTTCCCCAGCGTGCAGTCTGCTTCCCCAAGGGATTCCTCCAAAGCTTTCCTTATCCCCTTACAGGGTGTGAGGGACTCACCTCTCCTGGCTGCAGGCTGTATCACAGCACCCTGCTTTTAGAGGCAGGGGAAAAGCAGACAGCGTCCTAGAGAGGCAGGAAAGTGATGGTTTTGTGCTGGCTTTAAAAAGGGCACAGCCTTGCTCTGAGAGTCCTTTGCCCCATCCATTTGCCTTGCAGCAGAGAGATGGGGGCTAACCCAGCTGGAAGGAGTGCTGGGAAGGGGGTAATTTGTAGGGTGACATTGCAACGTGTGCTCCATGCCCCCGAGACATGATACCCCCAGGGGCTGAGCATTGCTTTGTCCTCAGGGAGGGAGCAAGTCTGCTTCCACCCAGGACTTCCACTGTGCAGTGTGGGCTGCAGCCAGGCAGGAACCCCTGCAACGTTCCACTGTCGCCCCACGCCTGCCAGCTCTTGGTTTCCCATTCTAAACCATCTCCTCAGAGGGGCAGGCTGCCTGCTCCCGTCCCAGTGGGCCCAGCACTCAGGCCAGCTGCACCCTGCCCCAGCCCCTGCCCGCTCCCCAGTGCTGAGCAGCAGCACTCCCACGCCTCGCTGCCAGGCCCTCGTTGCACGCACCATCTAATTAAGTCATCGCCATCACCCCAGAGCGTGCCGGCGCGCAGACCCGAAATTAATTTCCTCGCTGTAAAATGCCTTTCATCATAAATGCATTAGCAACCTTGGAAATTAAAACCTTCTTGGAAAGAACAGATGATGAGGGGCTTTCTGCTCCTCTGGCAGCGAGCAGAGCAGCCCACGTGCGGGGCGGCTGGAGCTGTGCTTTGGGGGCCTGGCAAGCACAGCCCATGGGCAGAGGTCTGGCGAGGGGCTCTGGGTGGATGGATGCTTATCTCAGCTAGCAGGGGGGAGGGAAGAGGCACAGAGCTCGCAAACCTTGCTCTGCTGCTGCTCTCCCCGGCAGCCTTCACGTTCAGCACGGACACAGCTGGGTGTGGGTACTGCAGGGTGTGGGCATGCGGGAGGAGGGATCCGTTGTGCTGGGATTTGCTTGTCTGCCTTGTTTGGTTCGGCGTCCTCCCTGACGTTCTGTTTTCGCTTTTGTGCTTGTTTTCATCTGCTTTTCCCCTCGCACGTCCCCAGGAGCGGCTCTTGTGGCTAATAGACCTGATGGAGGTAGGGGCTGCCGGTGGGGGTGGGGAGCGCTGGGCCCATAGCAGGTGGGCTGTGAGTGCGTGTGATGTGCATGGGGCCGGGGGGGGGGCAGACCCCTCCAGGGGCCAGCACGCATCTCAGCCACGCCAGCAGCCGCCTCGTTTCTCCCAGCTCTGCTTTTCCTTCCCGTGGCTCTGCAGGGCTGTAGGTTTTAGGGCTGCAGCGTGGGTAAGGCTCAGCCGTGAGCCAAACCCGACTGGTGCCAGCATCCTGCTTGCACTAAAGCCCCACGTGCCACCGGCAGCTCGAGGCTGGGCTTTTGCAAAGCCCAACAGCACTGATGTCTGAGAGTTTTCCTTGCAGACCTTGTAAGGAAAAGGTCTCTACAAGCATCTGTGGAGGAGGGATCCTTTGGGACACAGGTTTCTTTGGTTTCACGGGCAAAGTCGGTGACACCAGAGCGGGCTCCATCCTGGGTTGGTGGGCAAACATGCCACAAACAGCCAGTATGGGGTTGGCCGGGACCCATCAGGACGTGACATGAAGTGCTTTTATCCCAGGATTCTTGAAGGGTGCTTGGAGATAAGACTAAGTCTTGTTTGATTGTGCCACCCACTGGTTGGTTGTCTGAGTATCATCACCACCCGCTGTAAATGGGGGATTTTGATCTCAGGATGAGACCTACAAAGCAGAGGTTAATTGTAGACCGCAGTAATGTGATGCAGCTTGTCTGATCAGAGCAGCGTGAATTTCTAATTTGCTTGCAACCAAGGCAGTCCTTAAGGGACTTTGTTCCTGCCACCTGCCCCAGCCCTCATTGTTAGGATTAAGGAATTAAGGAGATCTCTGTTGATTTCATTTTTCCTTTCCGCTACCTCCTAACAAATACACCGCCATCCAAACACACCGCCATCCAAGTGCCACAGCCTGACTCCATACAAGCTGGCTCGCTCCCAGCTCCACGAAGCTGCAGGACTGGGTGCACTGCAGTAACTCAGCTCATTTGTCAGCCTCTGTCATCGTGCTCCCTGTCTCCAGCAGTAAGGAGAGGATGGCGGTGTGGAGTCCTGAGCTGTTCCTCTCTCTGGAAAGTGAACCCCAAGCACAAGAGTCTGCAGCCTCCTTGGCATCCAGCAGATGGTCTCCATGTCCCCAAAGAGAGCAGAATGGGAGCAGAGGAACAAGGGCCCTGCTGCACTTTCTGTGGGTCCAGCACCAGTTGCCTCTCCAGCCCCACCTGTCCCATTACAGGGCTGTGCCAGCTCCCGCTTTGCTCTGACCCATCCAGGACAGGCACCATCATCCCATGTGGACGGCTGCTGTGTGCTTTGTGCTGCCGTGTCACCCCCAGAGCATCCAAAGTCTGAGATGTCTGTGCTCAGCACCTGGGCCTTTTGCAGACCTGGGCTCCCAGGCTCCTCCATCTCCATCCTCAGACCCTGCAGAGGCATGGGAGAGGGGGAGAGGGGGAAAGCTGGGCTGCTGCTCAAGCTGGCGCAGTTATTTGAAAGCTAAACCCTGTGGGAGTAGGGCTATGTGGCTCTGCAAAGCTCTTGTTAGCAGTAACTGGAAAATAAGGGACTCATTTGGAGCGGTGAGGTTAATTAAAGGCTGATCTGTACTCCCCGGAGGGGGGGGGGGGGTGGTTTCTCCACCGCATAATCTGCAAATGGAAACTGTTGGAGGCAGGCTGAGGCTGGGGAAGGCAGAGCTGGAGAAGGAAGAGCTCAGGGGCAGAGATGAGGTTCCCCTGAAGCTGGTCAGCCCTGCCCTGCCCTGCCCTCGTGCCAGGCACTCAAACCAGCGTGGTCCTTCTGGGCTCGCAGGAGCAGTTCTTCATCATTTTAGTTGGGCTGCTCTTGAAATAGCCCTACCTGTCTCCTCCTCCAGCCTCAGATATGTGCTATCATGGCAGAGCTTGGATTCTCACAGCCCTGTGGTGCACCAGATCCGGCCGAAGCCTCCTGGTTCTATTGCTGCTGCCACAGCTGCCTTCAGCCCTGCCTTGCCACAGTAACCCAGTGGGGAGGGGATTTTTCTCTTTCAAAAGCCACCTTCCTCTGCACTGGATTGAACTGGTGGCAACATCAGCCCTCATCAGAGCAAGCAGCAGACTCGCAGGCTGGTCGTTTCCCTGTTGCTCTTGGAACAAGCCATTTCCCTGAGCTCTCCATCTCCAGGGTTCCTTCTGAAGCCACGGAGATAAAAGCACTTTGCATCAATGTTTTTGCTGCTTCTCTAATGCTTTTAATTGTCTCCCGTGTCTATTTTGGGACGCTACCATCTCCCAGGCACAGCAGTAGCCTCCAGCAGATGGGCAAAATGCAGATGCACCAGCTTTTCAACTAATCAGTTGTTTATCCTGCAATAAATAACACGCAGTTAAACACAAACTGTGCCCTGCCCGTTGCAGCACAGATGAGGACACAGCCCCTTGAATGCAGTGGGGAGGCAGGCAGCCCCCGCTGAACAGCAGCGGTCCCCTCGGGTCCTGGAGGTGCTGGGGACCTGCAGCACGCTGGGTGTTTTCTCCGTCTTTCTCCAGCCAGGACACATTCTGAGCTGTGTTCTGACATTTTCTAGTGACATTTTGACTCTCAAACGGTGGCAGCAGCTTCTGTTTGCATTGAGACTGACTGCTCTGCTTTGCGGAGGAGGGAAATTTTGTCTTTTTCGTTGCTCGTCTCCCGGGGAAGATCCAGGGACTGAACCTGCAGCCCTCAGAGCTCGTTCCTCCCCTCCCTCCAAATTAAACACAGGGAGCTGAGGTTTGGGTGCAGAGGAGCCCGCTGCCTTGCTGCAGAGGAGGATGCCCTGCAGGCCGGGCTCACAGCACATTCAGGGCACTTTATTAACTTGGGAGAGGCCGTTTCCCAACAGTGCTGTTTGCTTGTATGGTGTGTGATTCTGTGGGTGAAGGATGCTTGCAGGGGGTTTAGGCAATGCCCTTCATCACTCTGCACGTTCCCTGTTGCGCTGGCATTCCAGTGATCTCTTGCTGCTGCTGTGACCAGGTTTTCTCTGCCTTTGCCTTGCCAGAACACATCAGAATTGGAGGGAGGTGGAGACTGCCAGCAGAGCAGCATCAACACGCTGCCGGACATCTCGCTGGTAAGACAGCACGCCGTGCTGCTGTGCCTGAAGTTATTGATGATACTCAGTGTTGCCCCGGGTTCTGTAGCAGTTTGCTCTATCACCAACCCCTGGTGCCACTGCAGTTGCTGAAGTAAAGCGATTAAACTGCTTTGGAAGAAGGATTCAGGATGTTCTGAGTAAGAGTTGCATCTGTGCTTACAAGCACCAGGCAAAAGTTGGGTGGTTTTTGTCCCCTAATTGTCCTCATTTGTGAGTCATATTGCCAGTACCATCAGAAAGATATTTCTGTGCAAACCAGCCACTTTAGTGGTGCCCTGGGTGGGTGACTGGCTCTGTTCTTGCTTTGCCAGGATGACCTCTCGTCCTTCCCGGAGGAACCCCCCAACTTCAAGCCTCCCCCTCCTCCCACAGCCCCCCAGATGCTGGATCCCTCCGCTGCCCAGCACAGAAACCCAGGGAAGGACAAACCCAAGCGCCCTTCCTCCGAGTCCTCCCAGTCAGGCCTCTTCTTTGTGGCCCCCCGAAACCCCACGCCCCCTCCGAGCCACTCCGAGAAGGACACCATCAGCGTGGCCTCCACCGCCACCACCTCCACCGAGGAGTCCGCCCCGAGCGCCATCTACGCCACCATTTCCCCGGCCCCGCGCGGCTCCCGACGGCAAATGGACGCGCAGCTCTCCCTGCTCAGCCATCCCCCCATCGGCCCCTTCCCCAGGGTGCAGTCCCCCTCCAGGCTGACCAGCCCCGCTGC